>NW_027170722.1:0-135000 GCF_036898095.1 Palaemon carinicauda
ATTAACAATAGAAAAAAAGTTGGAGGGACCAGTCTAGGAAATTGGCGGGAAGTGTCATGGCCTTGTGTGTGTGTGTGTGTGTGATGGCGTTTCAATTTCAGCGGTCAATCTGTACTTATTTGTTGAATGTGTAAATGCCCTGTTTTTTATTGAGAGAGAGAGAGAGAGAGAGAGAGAGAGAGGAGAGAGAGAGAGAGAGAGAGAGAGAGAGAGAGTTATTATTGTTACTTAAAAAAACACTCGGACTGGAAACCCTCTCTGTTCTTCCTCTGAATTGAGCGATATTCTCATATTATTTCGTCCGGTCGAGTGACTAATTCTCTTCTGAATTGAGCGATGGTTTCATATTACTTCGTCCTTTGGAATGAGTTAGAGGTTTTAGGAAAGATTTTGGCTCCAAGTTGCATATGGCAATTGGATGTTAGTGATTTATATATATATATATATATATATATATATATATATATATATATATATATATATATATATATATATATATATATATATATAATTTCAGTACATTATATTTTAAGATTTTATGTGGTGAAGTCAAAAGAACATCATCTTGGGAGTTTTGTGATCAAACGATTCGAATATAGAACGAAACATTCTGGGAAACAGTGGATTCAAATATAGCATTTCGTTGTGATTCGATTTTTTCTTTTCATTTCGTTTTTAAAAAAACTATTTTGAAAACAATTTTCCATCGTTGTTTTAAAGGTTTAAAAGTCACTCATGAATGGCAGAGGCAAGGGACAGTGACAATGCCCTATCGAGCAGCACAATGCCCTAGAGACTGACCTTATATAACATAAAATCAGCAGCCAAGAACCCTCTCCACCCAAGCTAGGACCAAGGAGGGCCAGGCCGTGGCTGCTGATGACTCAACAGATAGACCTATTGGCTCCCCCAAAACCCCATCCTTAGCTCACAAGGATGGTGAGGTTGCGGAGACTACAAGAAACTATATATATATATAGTATTATATATATATATATATATATATATATATATATATATATATATATATATATATATCTCTTTCTGAGTGGTGATACCTTGAAGTAGTGAAAGGCTTTGCCTATCAATATGATCAGCAAAGCTGTAAGACTACTATTTTAGGGCCACCCATACTAGGTTGGTTTGCTGTGAGCGATCAGACCAAAGTCTCCTACCATCACCAATTTGCAGTGGCCAGCATGGTGGTAAAAAGGACATGTCTGAGGCCGTTGTCCTGCTCTGGACTAGAAACGGCTGCATTTGTTGTTGTTTAATTAAATTCATAAATCCCAGTTCGATTTGCTTGTTCTTATTTTGTAATTGGAGAGAGAGAGAGAGAGAGAGAGAGAGAGAGAGAGAGAGAGAGAGAGAGAGAGAGGAGAGAGAGGAGAGAGAGAGAGAGAGAGAGCCTCTCTTATGTTTATCATCTGAGTTGAGCGATATTTTCATATTATTTCGCCCAAAAGATCGATCAATTTACTTCGGAATTGAGCGATAGTTTCATATAGCTTCGCCCTTTGGTATGTTCGAAGAATGTTGAGTGCTTAGCCGAGTTCTACGACTGAACATTTATGGTTTTGAGCGAAACATTATGAGAATTAACGTACTATTTAGTAACTATTTCCCACTGAGATAAGACTTTTTCATTTATTTTCGTCTCCTTCAGAGATTTATTCCCTATATTCCCTATAACGCTAAAGCGTAGTTTCTCGTTAGTCTCACTTGTTGCCAAATGTCAATGGAACGTCTACTGCAGTATTAGGGGGAATAAAGGTGTCAGGTGGAAATTTGGCAACGCTGGAATCATTCGTTTTGTTTAAAATACATATTTCTATATTGTTCATAATGTGTTATTTATTGTTATTTTTTATTATATCATATATATAATGTTCATCTTTATTATAACATGCAATTTTTCAAATATATTTAAAATTATAGACCTATATATAGAAAACAATGACGTAGGCCTAGTTTTACGTATCAAATCCATTCACGTGTTTGGTCTTCGAATGTCTTCAATTCTAACTTCGACTCTGCATAAGTAGTTATTATATTAAAAGATAAGAGGTTTCAAGAATAGAATAGCCATATTAGAATCAAATAACTAAAAAATATATTAAAATAAAGTACAGGTTACTAAAATAAAGTTTTGATTTATAGATTTAAATCTAAACTTTAAAAACGAAGCCAAAGTCAAATTAAATCGAACGATTGGACTCGGAGACAAGAACTTCTTTTGACTTTTTCGCTGTGTTTGTGTTAAATCTCTCTCTCTCTCTCTCTCTCTCTCTCTCTCTCTCTCTCTCTCTCTCTCTCTCTCTCTCTCTCTCTCTCTCTCAAATTTGCTGTTAATCGACGACTGTTTCTCTCGTTAGAACTCGGGACGTAGTGGTAAGCGCTCTCAACTCGTCAACTGAGTGACCCAAGGTTTAAAGGTTCCTCATAAATCTAGGACCAGGGAGGGCCAGGCAATGGCTGTTGATGACCCCTCAGCGGGTAAACCTATAGGCTCCCTTAAACCCCCGATCCTTAGCTCATAATGATGGTGAGGTTGCAGACACTACAAGAAACTATTGAGTTTGAGTGGATCTCGAATCCCCGTCCATGGTACAGAGGCTATGGCACTACCCAAGACTAGAGAACAATGGTTTGATTTTGGAGTGTCCTTCTCCTAGAAGAGCTGCTTACCATAGCTAAAGAGTCTCTTCTACCCTTAACAAGAGGAAAGTGGCCACTGAACAATTACAGTGCAATAGTTAACCCCTTGGGTGAAGAAGAATTGTTTGGTAATCTCAGTGTTGTCAAGTGTATGAGGATAGAGGAGAATATGTAAAGAATAGCCCAGACTATTCGGTGTCTGCGTAGGCAAAGGGAAAATGAACCGTAACCAGAGAGAAAGATCCAGTGTAGTACTGTCTGGCCAGTCAAAGACCCCATATATCACTAGAAGAGTTGCACGACCCAGGCCTACATGGCTGAGGACTATGAAGAGACGACTGATGAAATCTAACTGAGGCCCCTTTGCGTCAATATCAATACTTCTCCATTCATCATCTACTTCGCTCTTCATAGTCCTCAGTCATGTAGACCTGGGTCTTCCATCTCTTCTTGTGCCTTGTGGAGCCCAGTTGAACGTTTGGTGAACTAATCTCTCTTGGGGAGTGCGAAGAGCATGCCCAAACCATCTCCATCTACCCCTCGTCATGATCTTATCCACATATGGCACTCGGGTTGTAAGCTAACCAGAGAGGCACTCAGTAGAGCGCAGACCTCCACCGCGGCAGCTTATTTCTCAACCTTTTGCTCAACTTTGACCTTGACCAGTAATTGTAATAGTAGGTTGTAGATTAACCAGGGCACCAGCCACCCGTTGAGATACTACTGCTAGAGAGTTATTGGATGCTTTGACTGGTCAGACAGTACTACATTGGATCCCTCTCTCTGGTTACAAATCATTTTCCCTTTGCCTACACATACACCTAATATTCTGACCTATTCTTTACATATTCCCCTCTGTCCTCTTACACCTGACAACACTGATATTACCTAATAATTCTTCTTCTCCCAAGGGGTTAACTACTGCAATCAATTGTTCAGTGGCCGCTTTCCTCTTGGTAAGGGTAGAGGAAACTCTTTAGTTATGGTAAGCATCTTTTCTAGGAGATGGACACACCAAAATCAAACCACTGTTCTCTAGTCTTGGGTAGTGCCATGGCCTCTGTGATGCACTTTGGTCTTCCATTGCCTTGGATTAGAGTTCTCTTGCTTGAGGGTGCACTAATCTATCTCATTTCTCTTCCTCTTTTTTAAAGTTTTTATAGTTTATATGTGAATGATCTAATTTAATGCTGTTAATGTTCTTAGGCTATTTTATTTTGATTGTTCATAACTTCTCTTGTAGTTCATTCATTTCCTTGTTTTCTTTCCTCTCTGGGCTATTTTTCCTTGTTTGAGCCCTTTGCCTTTTTATCAACCTGCTTTTATAACTAAGGCTGTCCTTGTTTTCTTTCCTCTCTGGGCTATTTTTCCTTGTTTGAGCCCCTGGGCTTAAACCAACCTGGTTTTCTAAGATTGTTGCCTAGCTTGGAATAATAATAATAATAATAATAATAATAATAATAATAATAATAATAATAATAATAATAATAATAATAATAATAATAATAAGAAGGAACCAGGAACCAGGAACATGGAACCAGCTTGCACAGAATCACCAGCTATATGTATTATGTATACATTCTCAATTCAATTCCTAAATAAAGAGTTTTACAGGCTATAATTATATAAATTCCTAAATAAAGAGTTTTACAGGCTATAATTATATAAATTCCTAAATAAAGAGTTTTAAAGGCTATAATTATACAAATTCCTAAATAAAGAGTTTTACAGGCTATAATTATATACATTCCTAAATAAAGAGTTTTACAGGCTATAATTATATAAATTCCTAAATAAAGAGTTTTACAGGCTATAATTATATAAATTCCCAAATAAAGAGTTTTACAGGCTATAATCATATAAATTCCTAAATAAAGAGTTTTACAGGCTATAATTATATAAATTCCTAAATAAAGAGTTTTACAGGCTATAATTATATAAATTCCTAAATAAAGAGTTTTATAGACTATAATTATATTATAGAATATAAATTAGAAATTATGAAAGTATTTTAAAGGGTTATGAAAGTAGTTTTAAAGAGCAAAGCTATATGTAGTATCTATAAATTCTTAATTAAATTCCTAAATAAAGAGTTTTATAGACTATAATTATATTATAGAATATAAATTAGAAATTATAAAAGTATTTTAAAGCCCAGACCAAGATGGCAACCAGCTACTATGAAGTAGGTCTGCCATCTTTTAACTATATATCTATGATCTTCCACATGTCAACATACGATAATCATTATACATGTACGATTACTTTAGGTCCAGTACGATGTACGATAAATACCTTGGTTATATACATATTATACATATATGTGTATGTGTGTGTTTAATTAAACAATTATACTAAAATATATTGAAATGGGACAATTATGTGACTCCTTGATAAATATATTGAAACTCTGTACGATAATTTTGGTTGAAAAACGATAATTTTAAGGCTTATGTACGATAATCCAGTCCGCCCAACAACAACAAGAACAAGAAAAACAACAAGTTGTTTTGTTTACGTTTGAATTTCGACATCAAATCAACTCATATTGTAAGTATTTTGCTTTAATACACTTATTTCTGATTATAAATACGTGTTTTTAGGTTATATATATCCTTATTATTAAGTTAAACGTGTTTTTACGTTATATATAACCTTATTATTAAGTTAAATACGTAAATTAAGTATTTATAATGGTATTAAGCTAACTTACCGGGAGCAGTTAGCCAGGCTGACCTACTCGTATATTTAAAACAAAATTTCCGAATAAATTAATAATAATTTTTTAAAATATCTATCTCAAAATGGTTTTTTTAATAGTAGAAATTATCTCAATTAGGCCTAATTAAAAATATATTCTGATTTATGGTTATATTGTCTATGCCAACTCTTGCCATTTTTCAGTTTGTGTTTTATCTTATTTTTTGTCTAGAAATCGATTTTTAATAACAATTTGCTAATTATTTTAATAATAAAACATTAATTGCTTATTTATTATATCGTTTTGTGAATTTAAATCAAAATAAAAAGCAGATCAGAGTTATATAGGGTGGTATTGTAGAAAAGAAAGAGCCTTTGTATAATAGCGGCCAGTTCCTCCCGCTTGCATTAAAAAATGGACACCAACTAACCTAAACTTCCCCCTAACCTAACCTACGAGCCGTGTCCTTACCTACTTACCTAACGGAGGTGCTAATGCCCCCTTGCGACCCCCCTCTATACTGCCGTATTCTTAGTCGGCTGTCACCATGTATGCAGGTGGCCGTTATCATACATAAACCCTGAAAATGATACTGGTTTGTTTAATATTTTGTGGAGTTTTAAAGGTTTCTGATATTGATTCCTGGCAAAAATCTATATTTTTTTATTTACGGTGGCTCGACTACCATAACTGAAAAGCTATGGCTTTGCTCCAGGTATTGTCGTCAATTACGGTCGAAACATGGAGTCTTTTTTTTCAACAGCAGCCAGTTCCTCTAGCCTGTATAAAAAATGGACGCCATCTTACCTAAACTTTCCCCCCTAACCTACGAGCCATGTCCTTAGCTAATTGTGTTGATATTTATCTTGAAATTATTAAACTTTTTTATTTCCTTCTGTCTTTGTCGTGAAAGAAGTCATCATAAAACTGTAAAAGAAATAGTTACCGCAATCAAAACCCAGTATGGGTAATAAAAATTGTCAAAACTCTGGAGCTTTTGTTTGCCAGTACTTTTGGATGCATAGAAAATGAGGTTTTTCCAACCCATTTTCTATGGATTCCTTCAGAGCAGTGTTCATTGTACTACAAATACTTCTTTACTTAATTGAGTTTATGATTTATCAGTTTTTGTTCTGCTGTATGCTCGCTTCGCTCGCAATTAAACATTATCTCACCACTCCAATGTTCTGGCAAGCGGGACATGTTTTGCTATGCGCTTTAGCCCCGTGGGGTAGTATTATGGTGTTGATTATCAATTATACATAGTTAGAGGGGTGAAAAATAGATACACTCTTAACCCTTTTACCCCCAAAGGACGTACTGGTACGTTTCACAAAACTCATCCCTTTACCCCCAAGGACGTACCGGTACATTCTTGCAAAAAACTGCTATTTAAATTTCTTTTGGCATATTTTTGATATTTTTTTTAGAAACTTCAGGCATTTTCCAAGAGAATGAGACCAACCTGACCTCTCTATGACAAAAATTAAGGCTGTTAGAGCAATTTAAAAAATATATACTGCAAAATGTGCTTGAAAAAAATTAACCCCTGTGGGTTAAGGGTTGGAAATTTCCAAATAGCCTGGGGGTAAAAGGGTTGAGTTGTAGCTTTGCGCTCCAGCCTCTGTTCGAACGTGGAGGGGGCTTCCGTTTCCAATGATCATACTACATATATCAGATACGTTTCTATCCTAACAATTTAATATTACGATCAATAAAATAAGAGCTATGATTTTATTGCATATTCCAACATTGAAAATAAATAAACAAGAGGTTTAGATTATAAAACGCAGGTCCCTTTATTCTGTTCGACCAAGTCACTTACGACAGAAGCACCACCTATCAGTGTTTTCCTGAACTATCGGATAGAAGGAGGCTCCTGGGGTATTTGTGAAGATGACAAAAAGAGCAAAAGGGATATTTTCCGTTAAAATCTGTAACTGCGGTAATAGAGGTTTCCGCCAGTAGTATGTGGGATTCTAGATAGTGTATTTGCAATGATCTATTCACTTATGCAAGTTCCAATGTCCTAGCTAACATCGCAATGTTCTATAATTGAACATCTGTTCCAGCTATAGGGTTAGGTATACCTATTCCAGCTATAGGGTAGTCTTGTGAAATACATTATACTTTAATATCAATATTTACCTCCTTGGCTTTTTTCAGTCCCTTCTTTACTTCTGCTAACAAAGTTGGAAGGAAGTTATGTATTTGCCCCTTTTTGTGTGTGTGTGTTTGTTTGTTTGTGAACAGCTCCCTGGCCACAATTTTAATCGTAGAGTAATGAAACTTGCAGGGATTAACTGTTATGTTAAAACCTATTACTGGTCCCTTCCTTCTCTCATATTGCGTAGCTTTGAGATCCTCTGTCTGCTTCCTTGTTCCCAGAATACCTAACCTAACCTAACCTCTGCCCAGAAGCTTATTTCTTAACCTTTTGCTCAACATTTGACCTTAACATGTATTAATTGGCATTGATTTTCACACACTCAAATATATACCATGTTTGAAGTCTCTATGACAACGATGTCCAAACTTATGGCTGATTACGTGAATGGGACATTTTCCTTGACCTTTGACTTTGCTTTTATTTATCATTATCTTAAAGATTTCAGACACGGGTCTCTAGACACCTTTTCTATGGGCCCTATTGTGGCTGCTCAGCAAATAATCTAACTACAGTATAAGCTCTTATGGGACATGTAACTTTTATCTCAGGCATCTTTTATTCTCTTTGTTATAAGGGTATGTAATGAGTACTTAGGCAGATGGTGATCTAGTCTGGACTTGAAGCCTTCACTTGGAATCCATTCTAAACCAAGTAAGAATGCCTAGAAGTTAAGGACTTGTCAATATATTTGATAATGTATTGAAGTGTTCATACTATATAACACTTGATGTTCATGTCACTTCACCCCTGGAAAAGTATTTATAGAATTGAACGTAAAGCCTTGCCTCTTTACGAGCCGGCTGAACTGTTCACAAATAATTAACTTTGATCTCTTGCTTTCACTTACAGTAATTGTATTGAGAGAGAGGAAGGGCAGACCTCTTAACTTCACAGAGACTTCCTCCCATCTAAGGAACACTCTCATATAAATGACTCCGAAGTTTGTATTTACGTTGGAATAAACTACAAATTTGATACCATTTGTCTTTTTCTTGTTTGAGGGTAAACTCGGGCACGCTGTTCTGTCTTGTTTCTCTTCCTCATGTTTTGTTAAAGTTTTTTATAAATTATATAGATGTTTATTTTAATGTTACTCTTAAAAATTTCATTTTTCCTTGTTTCCTTTCCTCACAGGGCTATTTTCCCTGTTGGAGCCCCTGGTCTTATAGCATCCTGCTTTTCCAGCTATGGTTGTAGCTTTGCAAGTAATATTGTTAATAATAATAATTGTCTCATCCTAGAAAAGGTCTCAGGTTTGTTTACTTAGGAAAAATACAAATTGTTATTTTGTAGTGTTTTGATTAAGGTCTGTCTCGGAGAATCTCTACGTAGCTTCCCAGGACGTTTTGCTTGCTAAGTGTAACATATCCTATTATCTTAAAGCTTGTTATCTTTCATCATAAACATCATATCTATATGAAAGTTTAGTGTTGTTTCAGAAATGTAAAATACTTCAGTGAAATTATGCAAAGTCTTAATCACTTGTGGTGTATGTTTATTTATTTTTCATCTTATTTTCTTCATTATTTTACAGTATTTATTTCAAGTTCATAATAGCAGCCATAAGTCTTTGCTCGATGTAATAAATTCACTGCATAATTCAATTTTAGGTAGATGTTGAAACCTTCACCTCAGCTGTGATTTGCAGGCCACGTGTCTCTCGCTTGATGTACGATGGACGGCGTAATGTGCAGGGGAAAATGGCAGAGCAAGGAGTCCATATATAGGCTATGGCCTGTCTTGTAATTGCGTCAGAGTCTCGGAAGGAGCTCTCGTGGATTGGCCGTTGAATGGCCACACGTGGCCCGCTCTTCTGGCCGCTCGGTTTCGAGGTATGATTTAATTTTCTTTGATTTGCTTTAGTTTTCTTTACTCCTTCACTGTTTGTTCCGGCGTAGATACAAACCCTCCGATATTTATGGGGGTATACCCCTATTAAAAGCTCCATGTTTGTATACTAGGAAAAATACAAATTGCTTACAAATTGGTTATTTTTCTTCTCTGTTACCACCCACCTAACTGGCAGTGCTTTCTGAATTATACCCTAAAACTCTTCTAACTTTACAGTTCTTTGTGTTTTGCTTTTTCAAGTTCATGACCCCTCAGAAAAATATTGGGTGTTGAATGGCAGGACAGGATTAGAAATAAAACTGTAAGAGATTACTCGAGTGCCACACGGGGATGAGATCATGGTGAGTGGTAGATGGAAATGATTTGGGCATGCTCTTCACACTCCCCAAGAAAGATTAGTTAACATACACTCTCTTTGTACATGCAGGAAACAGGTGGTATTGTGATCCACATATAAATCATTTTCTTACATTGCCAAATCTATCAACATAGATTCTCTGTCAATTTTCCTCACTATTTGCCACATTTCATTTTCCTTTGCCTCCTCTGAATCCTCTACAATCTTTTGACTGCGTAGCAACATTTACCCCCTCTGTGCTAAACACTGGTTCAGACTACACTACTACAGCAGGAGTCACACTGGCATTATTTCCCGACGCTCCTCCCAAAGACGACACTTCCTGACTCCCAAAAACATTCTTGTTGCATCGGGTCAAACATCTTATCCGGCTCACTGAAAGACACTGCTGTCAACACTATCTGTCTCTGTCTTTCCCCTTTAGCCCAGCATTGTCCATTAACTTGAGGGCCAAAATGCACTTTGGTATTTTAAATATAAAACTTACCCGCTGGTTATATAAGAATGGCTAGCGTCCCTGACGCCCCGGTAGGAAATTCAAAACTCCCGCGTGGCTATCGCAGATATGCCAGGTGTACACTAGTGCCCTCCTGGTACAACAGGTAGAACTATACCCACTTCTTCAGATTTTCCCTGCCGGCTTGGCCGTCGGTTCTATTGGAAATTCGCTCTTGCATTTTACTCTGTTTGGACGTTATTTGGTGATGTATTAACGTTTTTTGAGTTTAGGCTTTCGCCTTTTTCTTTTATTTGAACTGTGTTCACGTATTTATAACTTAAAAGGTAAGATTAAAAGATTTATCGACCTTTTTTAAACCTCACTAAAGCATAGGACGAAAGGTAAACATTTCGTCCATTGATGACGTCACAGCCTTATGTCGTAGGCTATAAATCGACTTGCTTTTTCAAATAATTATAAGTGAGTGCTTTCTTTTGAAATATTAAGTTATACTGTAATTTTCAATATTAAACTTACCCGATAATCATGTAGCTGTCAACTCCGTTGCCCGACAGAATTCTAAGGAGGGATACGCCAGCTATCACAATACTAGAAGGGGGTGTACTTACCAGCGCCACCTGTGGCCAGGTACTCAAGTACTTCTTGTTGACACCTCCTCAATTATTCCTCTGTCGTGCCTCCGGCTAGACGTTCTGGGATACGCTTATGGTCTTCGAGTTTATTCACGGATATTTGGTGAAGTATTCTCTCAGATTAACGGCTGTCGCATTACTGGAAACCTTCTGATATTAGCTAGATAGCTTTTATTTAGTTCAAATTAACGGTTAACGAATTTTTGCTTGTTTTTTGGATCCCCCTTTGACTAACTCTTGAATACAAAATGTCTGACATTTCGCAAGCCCCCTCCCATAGACGATGTAGGTCTTGCAATAGGCGTATTCCGAAGGCCTCGGTAGATCCTCACACCGCTTGTTCTGACTGTAGGGACAGACCCTGTCAGTTAGAAAATCGATGTGAGGAATGCGCCGGACTTTCGGAATTGGATTTTGTCCGTCTTTTAAAGTATTCTACTAAGTTAGAGAGAGGTAGAGTTAGGAGGAGTTCTTCTCACTCTTCTTTATTTTCCTCACCTCATGATCCCCTTCCTGTTCCTACCCCTGTAGTGGCTACCCCCGAACCTACTGTGTGCCCTCCGCCTGATATGTCAGTGGTTTTACGTGCTATTCAGGCTTTAGGCGATAAGGTAGAGTCAGTGGTAAGTGACCATAAGTCTCTGATGGCCGAAGTTAAAGAACTGAAGGTCAAGAGTGCAGTGGGTGGAGTTAGTGCCAGTGCTGTGACGAGTGCTAGTGTCGGTGCAGTGCCTTGTGCTAGTGTTAGTGCCAGTGTGGTGCGTGAGGATTTTTCTGTGCGAGCCAGTCGTCCTCCCAGTCCGGGACCTCTTGCAAGCTCCCAAGCCCAGGGGAGAAGCAATGTCGAAGGGCATAAGGGTTCGGCAGGCCTTGTTAGGCGCACAGAATTATCCTCAGTGGTTGCGGGCGTGTCTTCCAAAGACCGTCACTCCCACTTGCAGACGATTGAGCCCGTCTTCCGCTCGTCCGCTGATCAACTTTCTGGGAAGAAACGTTGGTCTCAGGTCTCGAGACCGCTTAAACGCAGAGTCCAGTCCGCGAGTGCTCAGCCAGGTTGCAGTCATTGGCTCAGCTCCGACTCGCCTCAGTCATCTGTCGACTGTACTCCGCCCAAGAGGAGTAAGGTTCTGCCACAACAGAGCGCGACTGTTAAGGCTTTACCTCAGTCTGCTGCCGTCTCTGCTGATCCCAAGTGGACTTTGCTTCAGTCCATGCAAGCTCAGCTTTCGGACCTGATGCGTGAGTGTCGGGCTGAGAGTGTTGCGCCTCCGCCTCCGCCTGCACTCCTTCCGCCTGCTCCCGCTCAGCCTGTGCTCGCCCCGCCTGCGCTCGCTCCACCTAGTCGCAGCACCATCTGCCAGGCGTACGATGTTGAGCCACATTCTGAGTTCGCGGTTCCCAGTGTTGTTCAGCCTCAGCCTTCTTTAAGGCAACCTTCTGTTTGGGATCAGGAGGATTACTCCACTCTTCCTCCGCCTCCCCTGGCTGCTCCACCAGTGGTGCAACTCTCGGTTGAGGTACAACAACCTCTTCCGCCCATGAGTCAGTCTCCTCAGCTGCTGCAGCGAGCTCAACCCTTGCACCCTGATCTTGCGCCTCAGAAACCTCTGCTTGCGAGAACTTTACCTTGTTCTGCGCAGCCTCGGCCTCATCATGCTCCGCTCATTCCACAGGAACAGGAACTTACTGCTCCGCCTCCGTCCTCCGCTCAGCAAGCGCATTCCTTGGGTTCAACATCTCTTGCTAGGAGTCAACCTCCTCCACCCATGCGCCTTACTTCTGCTTCGTCTGTTGTTCAGCCCTTGCAGTCTGAGCCTCAGTTACTTGATGAGGAAACCACGGTTATTGTTCCTGCTCGTTCTGACTCTGCGGTTCAGCATTCTTATCCGATCTCTTCGCCTCATTCTGGGGATGAGGTTTCGGATGATGAGGAGGCACACCTTGATCCCTCATCAGACGTGGACGAATCCAAGCTTTCTCCACAGTCTCTTGATTTTCGCAAGGTCTTGGCTCTCCTCAGGGAGGTTTACCCAGACCATTTTGTCTCTGCTATTCCCCGCTCTCCACCATCTGAGTTTTCGCTGGGCGTACAACAAGCTAAGTCTTCCTATACCAAGCTTGTCCTAGCTAGATCCTCCAAGAGGGCTTTTAGGATCTTAGGGGAGTGGCTGCAGTCTAAACAACATCTTGGCAAGACTTCCTTCATGTTCCCTCCAACGAAGCTCACTTCGAAAGCGAGCGTTTGGTATGCCACAGGGGAAGCACCAGGCTTGGGAGTACCTGCCTCTGCCCAGGCTGACTTCTCAAGTCTGGTAGACTCGCCTCGAAGGACTGCTATGAGGCGCTCGAAGGTGTGTTGGACCTTCTCAGACCTGGATCACTTGCTGAAAGGGATGTTTAGAGCGTTTGAAATGTTCAATTTTCTCGACTGGTGCCTGGGGGCCCTCAGCAAGAAAACCTCTCCTGCGGACAAAGATTCTGCCATGCTGTTAATGTCCTGCATGGATAAGGCCATCAGAGATGGATCGGGTGAGCTAGCGTCCTTGTTTGTATCAGGGGTGTTGAAGAAAAGGGAACAACTGTGTTCCTTCCTTTCCGCCAGCATTACACCTTGCCAACGGTCACAACTTCTTTTTGCTCCGCTCTCGAAGTTTCTTTTTCCCGAAGAGCTCATTAAGGACTTGTCTGCTGCCCTGATACAAAAGGATACGCACGATCTTGTAGCTTCATCGGCTCGTAAGTCTAAGGTTGCCACCTCAGTCCCTAAGACTTACCGCTCCCCAGTGGCTGATACCCCTGCTACTAGGTTCATACCGCCCTTTCGTGGTAGAGCCCCCAGCCGAGGAAGCTCCCGTCCAGACTCTTACAGGGGCAAGTCCAGGAAAGGATCCAGGTCATCCAAAGGAAAGAACTGACTCTCCGCTTCTCCAGACAACAGTAGGAGCCAGACTCAAGACCTTCTGGCAAGCTTGGGAGAAGAGAGGTGCAGACGCACAGTCTGTCAGTTGGCTGAGGTTCGGTTACAGGATTCCATTCTGCCTTCAACCACCTCTGACCACATCGCCCATCAACCTCTCTCCCAACTACAAAGAGGAGGACAAGAGGCTAGCATTGCACCAGGAGGTGTCGCTTCTTGTGCAGAAGAAGGCAGTGGTTATAGTCCGGGACCATCAATCCCCGGGCTTCTACAACCGTCTCTTTCTTGTGGCCAAGAAGACAGGAGGTTGGAGACCGGTGCTGGACGTCAGCGCTCTCAACGAGTATGTCACCAAGCTGACGTTCACGATGGAGACGACCAAGTCGGTCTTAGCAGCGGTCAGACAGGAGGACTTGATGGTCTCTTTGGACTTGAAAGACGCATACTTTCACGTTCCGATTCATCCAGACTCCCAACCTTTCCTAAGATTCGTTTTCGGAAAGGTCGTCTATCAATTCCAAGCCCTGTGTTTTGGCCTAAGCACAGCTCCTATGGTCTTTACCCTTCTGATGAGGAATGTAGCCAAATTCCTTCACTTGTCAAACATCAGAGCCTCCCTCTACCTAGACGACTGGCTGTTGAGAGCCTCCTCGAGTCGTCGTTGTCTGGAGAATCTTCATTGGACTTTAGACTTAATCAGAGACCTAGGTCTATTAGTCAATTTGGAAAAATCTCAACTCATTCCCTCACAATCCATCGTGTATCTGGGAATGGAGATTCAGAGTCAGAGTTTTCGGGCTTTTCCATCGGCCCCCAGGATAAGCCAAGCCCTAGAGTGCATCATGAGCATGCTGAAGAGGAGCAGTTGCTCAGTGAGACAGTGGATGAGTCTCTCAGGGACTCTCTCGTCACTGGCCCTGTTTGTCGAGCTAGGGAGACTCCACCTCCGCCCTCTTCAATTCCACCTGGCAGCTCATTGGGACAAGAGTTCGACTCTAGAAGCAGTCTCTATCCCTATCAACCAAGAGATGAAGACCACTCTCCTGTGGTGGAAGCACAACCTCCTTCTCAAAGAGGGTCTTTCCTTGGCCATTCAGACCCCCAATCTTCATCTCTTCTCAGATGCATCGGACTCGGGCTGGGGTGCAACCTTGGACGGACGGGAATGCTCGGGAATGTGGAACGAGGAACAACGATCTCTC
Organism: Palaemon carinicauda; assembly: GCF_036898095.1. Classification (NCBI taxonomy): domain Eukaryota; kingdom Metazoa; phylum Arthropoda; class Malacostraca; order Decapoda; family Palaemonidae; genus Palaemon; species Palaemon carinicauda. The sequence goes on from NW_027170722.1 coordinate 14,950, forward strand.
CACATCAACTGCAAGGAGCTGCTGGCAGTTCATCTAGCCCTGTTGAACTTCAAGTCCCTCCTGCTAGGCAAAGTGGTGGAGGTGAACTCGGACAACACCACAGCCTTGGCTTACATCTCCAAGCAAGGAGGGACCCATTCGAGGAGCCTTTACGAGATCGCAAGGGACCTCCTCATTTGGTCAAGAAGTCTAAACCTCACTCTAGTCACGAGGTTCATCCAGGGCGATATGAACGTGTCAGCAGATCGCCTAAGCAGAAGGAATCAGGTCATTCCCACGGAATGGACCCTCCACAAGAGTGTGTGCAACAGACTTTGGACCTTGTGGGGTCAACCTACCATAGATCTGTTTGCCACCTCCATAACCAAGAGACTTCCTCTGTATTGTTCTCCTGTTCCAGACCCTGCAGCAGTTCATGTGGATGCCTTTCTACTGAACTGGTCCCATCTCGACCTGTACGCATTCCCTCCGTTCAAGATAATAAACAAGGTTCTGCAGAAATTCGTCTCGCACGAAGGGACACGGCTGACGCTGGTTGCTCCCCTTTGGCCTGCAAGAGAATGGTTCACAGAGGTACTACAATGGCTAGTAGACTTCCCCAGGACTCTACCTCTAAGAGTGGACCTTCTACGTCAACCTCACGTAGACAGGTTGCACCCAAACCTCCACGCTCTTCGGCTGACTGCCTTCAGACTGTCGAAAGATTCGCTAGAGCTCGAGGCTTTTCGAAGGAGGCAGCCAGTGCGATTGCCAGAGCAAGGAGGGTTTCCACTCGTAGAGTCTACCAGTCTAAGTGGGAGGTCTTCCGAAGCTGGTGTAGAGCCAATTCGATTTCCTCTACCAATACCTCTGTGATCCAAATAGCTGACTTCCTTCTTCATCTTAGGAATGAGAGATCCCTTTCAGCTCCTACGATTAAAGGATATAGGAGTATGTTGGCCTCAGTTCTCCGCCACAGAGGTTTGGACCTGTCTTCCAACAAGGACCTTCAAGACATTCTTAAGTCTTTTGAGACGTCTAAAGATCGTCGTCTTTCCACTCCAGGCTGGAATCTAGACGTAGTCTTAAGGTTCCTTATGACATCTAGGTTCGAACCTCTCCAGTCAGCTTCATTCAAGGACCTTACCCTCAAGACTCTTTTTCTCGTTTGCCTTGCAACAGCTAAGAGAGTCAGTGAGGTTCATGCCTTCAGCAAGAACATTGGTTTCACAACCGAATCTGCAACATGTTCTTTTCAGCTTGGATTCCTAGCAAAGAACGAGCTTCCTTCACGTCCTTGGCCTAAATCGTTCGAGATACCTAGCCTCTCCAACATGGTAGGTAACGAACTAGAGAGAGTTCTTTGCCCTGTCAGAGCTCTCAAATATTATCTCAAGAGGTCTAAACCTCTCCGAGGACAGTCAGAAGCCTTATGGTGTGCTATCAAGAAACCCTCGAGACCCATGTCCAAGAATGGGCTTTCGTATTATATAAGGCTTCTGATCAGAGAAGCACATTCTCACTTAAAGGAGGAAGACCTTGCATTGCTGAAGGTAAGGACCCACGAAGTAAGAGCCGTAGCTACTTCGATGGCCTTTAATAAAAACCGTTCTCTGCAGAGCATAATGGATGCAACCTATTGGAGGAGCAAGTCAGTGTTTGCATCATTTTATCTGAAAGATGTCCAGTCTCTTTACGAGAACTGCTACACCCTGGGACCATTCGTAGCAGCGAGTGCAGTAGTAGGTGAGGGCTCAGCCACTACATTCCCTTAATCCCATAACCTTTTTTTAACCTTTCTCTTGAATGCTTTTATTGTTGTTTTTATGGTTGTTACGGTAGGCTAAGAAGCCTTCCGCATCCTTTTGATTTGGCGGGTGGTCAATTCATTCTTGAGAAGCGCCTGGGTTAGAGGTTGTGTAGAGGTCCTTTAGTAGGGGTTGCAACCCTATATACTTTAGCACCTTTGGGTTGATTCAGCCTCCAAGAGGAACGCTGCGCTCAGTAAGGAAGACGAACTTAAAAAAGAGGCAGAGTAACGGTTCAATTCGACTTCCTTACCAGGTACTTATTATTTCATTGTTATTTGAGATAACTGTTATATGAAATTTGGGATACTTAGCTATCCTTTAATCTTGTACACTGGTTTTCACCCACCCCCCTGGGTGTGAATCAGCTACATGATTATCGGGTAAGTTTAATATTGAAAAATGTTATTTTCATTAGTAAAATAAATTTTTGAATATACTTACCCGATAATCATGATTTAATTAACCCTCCCTTCCTCCCCATAGAGAACCAGTGGGACCGAGGAATAATTGAGGAGGTGTCAACAAGAAGTACTTGAGTACTTGGCCACAGGTGGCGCTGGTAAGTACACCCCCTTCTAGTATTGTGATAGCTGGCGTATCCCTCCTTAGAATTCTGTCGGGCAACGGAGTTGACAGCTACATGATTATCGGGTAAGTATATTCAAAAATTTATTTTACTAATGAAAATAACATATTTAAATAAAGGATTATTAACCCTTTTACCCCTAAAGGACGTACTGGTACGTTTCACAAAACCCATCCCTTTACCCCCATGGACGTACCGGTACGTCCTCGCAAAAAAATGCCATAAAAATTTTTTTTTCATATTTTTTATATTTTTTTTGAAAAAAATCAGGCATTTTCCAAGAGAATGAGACCAACCTGACCTCTCTATGACAAAAATTAAGGCTGATAGAGCAATTTAAAAAAATATACTGCAAAATGTGCTGGGAAAAAAATAACCCATTGGGGGTTAAGGGTTGGAAATTTCCAAAGAGCCTAGGGGTAAAAGGGTTAATCTAAGATAATTTTATCCTTTTACTAGTTTTTCTTGAGGTAATCTTCAATCTGTTTGCAAAGATTAACTAGCGCTCAGTTGTTACGCAGTTATCAGTATTGTTACAATACTACAATATTTCGTCGATATTTTTATGAATAGTACATTCTTCCTACTTCTCAAGTTTTTTAGTTGTACTATATAAGAGGAACATTTTATTTAGAAAGTAATTGATCCTGTCAGTACTTTTCCTTAGTCAGAAATTAAAGGAAGTTAAATGAATGGCGAGCGATTGTGACGCAGTTCCAGTAGGCCCTGCTGCTTCCTCCGGTGCCTTAGATGACCGCGGAGGTAGCAGCAGTAGGGGATTCAGCATTATGAAGCTTCATCTGTGGTGGATAATGTGGGAAGGTGGGCTGTGGCACCCTAGCAGTACCAGCTGAACTCGGTTGAGTCCCTGGTTAGGCTGAAGGAACGTAGAGAGTAGAGGTCCCCTTTTTGTTTTGTTTCATTGTTGGTGTTGGCTACCCCCCAAAATTGGGGGAAGTGCCTTGGTATATGGATGGATGGAAATTTCACTTAATGTTTATACGAATCGATGAACACGATTCTATGTATCGTTGTTTCCTTAGTGGAATACTAAAATTATTTTTATATTAAGTGTAAATGTTCCAATAAATACGAGTGATGATTCATCTCTTATTGGAATTCCTTAATTTAAGGGTTTATTTCATGTTATAAATATACCTATTAAGGTAATATTTATTACTTATTTAATTTTTCGCTGCATTTATATTGGATTCAGTATTTTTCATTCCCATTTGAACGATTGAGAGAATGGTAAGTCTCTCTTTAATTGAGTTCATTTCTTTAGAGAGAACGTAGACTATGATTTTAAATTGATTGTGAAGCTTTCTTTTTAACCCTTTTACCCCCTAAGGACGTACTGGTACGTTTCACAAGCGCCATCCCTTTACCCCCATGGACGTACCCGTATGTCCTTGCAAAAAAATGCTATAATTTTTTTTTTTTTTTTTCATATTTTTGATAATTTTTTGAGAAAATTCAGGCATTTCCCAAGAGAATGAGACCAACCTGACCTCTCTATGACAAAAATTAAGGCTGTTAGATTAATTTAAAAAAAATATACTGCAAAGTATGCTGGGAAATAAATAACCCCCTGTGGGTTAAGGGTTGGAAATTTCCAAATAGGCTGGGGTAAAAGGGTTAATAAAGAATGGAATGAAAATTTTTGGTGTTAAATTACACAGTGAATTTTATTCAGTGGAGAGTGCTTCGGTTCGGATCTGTCGTTATCCTAGTCTTAGACCTCTTTCAAGCTCCCGGGAGGGGAGAAGTTAAGTCGAACGACGAGAGGAATCGAAAGAGTAGCCAGGGGCTACAGTCTTTTTAGACCCGAACAGAAGTACTCTTGAGCGCAGAGCGCTCACCCTTGTTAGATATAAAGCGAGGTATTAGCTGTCAAATATTATAGACGCTTTTCAGGCGCTGAGCTGAAAACAATATTAGATTCCTTCTGTGTATTTACGTTTCAAACAACAGCTCTCGTTGATGATGAAGTCTTATCGTCCAGCTGTTGACGGTGATCCCGGGCGTTAGCCTTCAGTGATAGACCCGTTGTCGCACAGGCGGCCTGCTATCTCTGGGACCGACGTGATATCGCACAGGCAGTCTCCCAGTTTCACTGTTCAGCGGCAGGTCAATGTAGATTTGTCTCGGCACAGCTCTGTTTCACAACAACTATTAAAATAAGCAGACAGCCGAGGCGCAAGCGGAGCCTGAGCGGAAGCGAGACGAGGCTCAGAAGTTAACTAATGAAGGAGCTGAGTGTAGCGCCAGCGCCAGACAAGCGCCAAGCCCCAGCGTGACGATCCACGCCAGTCGAGTCATGAGTGGGCAGAGCGCCAGCGCGACCAGCAGCGGTAGCGCTAATATCACGTGTGCGCGGCGCACCAGGACGAGGCGAAGCGCCAGCGCCAGCCGGATTTATTCTGTTATAAATCAGTCGTGACAGCTAACCAAGGCAAGTGGCTGTCAATTGGATGTGGATATGGAACAGCGCAAGTGCGTCCATGTTACCACTGATGCGCCTACTTAGCTCCAATCTCTGATTTGTTAGAGGTAGACCCGGATGAGGTTCTCTCTCACAAGGATCAATTGGAGGATATCTCAGAGAGAATAGAAGAGAAACCACCTCAACATTCGGTGGACTTATATAAAACTTGTCTTCTCAGAATTTTTTCCAGACTGTTTTACACCAGTTACTCCGGGATCTTCCCCTTATGAGTTTACCTAAAGTAAGGCAGTGGAGACTTCCTTCTATACATTAAAGGTGATTTCCTGCTCTAAGAGAGTATTGAAGTTAATAAGAGCATGGATGGATTTAAGGAAAGCTCTGGGCAGGACATGCTTCGCTTTCCCACCAGACTAGTTAAATTCTAAGTCGAACGTTTGGTATGAGACGCGGGAGGTCTTGGGTTTGGGAGTGCCGGCGCCTGCGCAGGGAGACTTCTCAAACCTAGTAGATTCTTTCCTTCTCCTGGCCATGAGAAGGAAAAGACTGTAGTGGTCAATGTCGAAGTTTGACCAGCTTGAAAGGATAGTTCAGAGAGTGGGACTATTTAATTTACTTGAGTGGTCACTGGGAGTCTTAAGCAGAAGAGTAACTGAGATAAAGGACACAGACACAAGTAGTCTTATCCAACTTATGTTTTGTATGAAGAGGGCAGTCAGGGATGGTTCTAAAGAGCTGGCTGCTTTACTTACTGCAGGAGTTATAAAGAAAAGAGCTACTTTGTGTTTCTTCTTTTCTGAGGGTATCACTCCATGTTAGAGATCGGAGTTGCTTTTGCGCCCATATCTTCGGCTCCTTTTCCGCAGAATTTTGTTAAGGGAGTGCCTGCAAATTGGGCTCAGAAGGCTACTCAGGATTTGGTTACTAAAACAGCCAGTAAGGTTTTGCTTATGTTCTTTTCTTCTTGTAGAACTAAGGAAGGGGCGTCATATTCTCATTCTGCTCAGCCCTTTTGGGGTAAACCTACAGGGAGAAGTACTTTCAAGCCAGAGGCAAGAAAGCAAGGAAAAGAGGAGCCAAGCCCAGCCGGGGCAGGGTCTGACTGCTCTCCCCTTCAAGCAGTGGGAGCCAGGCTGAACAACTTCTGGCAGGCCTGGGAGAAGAAGGGAGCGAATACTTGGTCGGTACGTCTTCTAAAGGAAGGATACAAAATTCCGTTTGTATTAAAGCCTCCTTTAGTCGTAGATCCGGTGGATCTTTCGCCCAAGTACAAGAGAGGACCGAAGAGGCAAACCATGCACTTGTAAGTGTCGCTTCTACTCAAAAAGAGAGTTATAGAAAGGGTGCAGGATTTGGAGTCTCCAGGGTTTTACAACCGCTTGTTCCTAGTTCCCAAGAGTTCAGGGGAATGGAGACCGGTTCTGGATGTGAGCGCCCTCAACCGCTACGTCCAGAACTCGAAATTCACTATGGAGACTCAGAGGACTGTGCTGGCAGCAGTGAGGAAAGGCGACTGGATGGTATCATTGGACCTCCAGGACGCTCATTTTCATGGTCCGATACATCCAAGTTGCAGACGTTATCTGAGGTTCGTATACAGAGGAAACGTCTTCTAGTTTCAAGCTTTATGGCCTCGGCCAAGCGTGTCAGCGAACTTCATGGTCTCTCGTACGACGTCGCCCATTCAAGAGGATAGGTGGAGGTAACGTTCAGGTTTGTCCCTGAGTTGGTTACTACTGTAGACTCAAAATCTTGGAGTCCTGGACCTTCGGTTCGACTCCTTCAGGATTTCGAGTCCCAGTTCTGTAACTGATAACCCAGACCTTCTCCTACTATGGCCAGTAAGGAGTTGGATGGGTTATCTTAAAGGACAGCTGCAGTTCGTCCTCACTTGCAAGCCCTGTTTGGGAGAGAAGGGAGGACGGAGAGGAGGGTCATCAAGAATGCCTTTTCAGCCTGGATTCAAAGGGTCATCCATCACGCCCTAAATCCAGATCCTCCTCCGTCACGTCGCCTTAGAGCACACGATGTCAGAGGCATCGCAACGTCCCTGGCCTTCAAGAGGAACTAGTCTGTGACGCAGGTGCCACAAGCTGGAGTCTGGAAGCGTCTAACGACCTTCACAGCCCACTACCTGCAGGACGTGACCCACAGGAGCCTCGATACGTTTTTCTATAGGCCCTGTGGTGGCTAAACAACAGCTGGTCTAACCTCAGGCTCCTTAATGGACAAGTAGCAGAAGGTTGAGGGCATTGTTACCCGGTTTTAAACTGCATGAATGAAAGAAGTATGTCTGGCCCTTACTACTTTCTTCATCCTCCCCTCTCTTGGGGAAAGCAGCATCCTAACTAGCGAGGGGGTAGTAAACCCTCGTTAAAAATCTAATGGCTCGTCATTCAGCTACGCCGAAAGTAATACCCTATTTAAATAGCTAAGGTTTGTATGGTTAGGAAAAATACAATTTATCTACGAATTTGTCATTTTATTACAGTATTTCTTTTCTTCTCTTTGTTATTTTCAATTGTATTTGTGTTAGTATGACGAATTTTTGTAAGTTGAGGACCTTCTGTATAGATAATCACTTGAAATAATGATTTATCTTTGGTGTTGTCAATATAAATTATATTTATTCATAAATTCATTTTTATCCACCACTTATGAAGCTTGTCAGGCTGGGAGGAACGTAAGAGAGGAAAGGTCCCCTTTTTTCAATTGTTTGATGTGGGCTACCCTCCAAAATTGGGGGAAGTGTCTTGGTATATGTATGTATGTATTCATAAAAATTTTTGTTTTCAGTCAGAAATGTACGAAAGCGAGCTAACTGCCATGACCCTCGTTCGCGACGATTCCCGCCTTGTGGTGGGATCCAGCCAAGGGGTCATGTTCATCTTCACATCGATCGGTATGCCGGCCATCCCGGACAGATTAACTGCCTCGTTCCAATCGGTGACCGGATGTTGGTAATGCGATGCAAAGATGGAAACATCAGGTAATGATCTGCAGTTTGAGTTCTTTTTCGGTGTACTTACGATCGTCAGTAATTAACGTGTCGAATGCGTACTGTATTTATTTCAATGTGTTTCTCTGTACCCCTGCAGTGTAACTTATTCTACAAGTACAGTAAGTTGGTATTAAAGTGTATCGTTGCTGAATCCATAAGCCAGCAAAATGAGGCCGTCAGTGTAAAAAAACATTGGGTTATTAAATATTAATAATACATACATACATACATATACCAAAGGCACTTCCCCCAATTTTGGGGGGTAGCCGACATCAACAAGAAACAAACAAAAAAGGGGACCTCTACTCTCTACATTCCTCCAGCCTAACCAGGGACTCAGCCGAGTTCAGCTGGTACTGCTAGGGTGCCACAGCCCAACCTCCCACATTTCCACCACAGATGAAGCTTCATACTGCTGAGTCCCCTACTGCTGCTACCTCTATTAATAATAGAATTTAAAAATTTTCCAGTTTCCTGAAAACCCCAGGCTGTTAATCTTTTCTTCAGTTTTGAAATTCTCAGTAACCCTTTTCTTGATACTATGAGGATGGACATGTATTTGAACTTTAGTTGACTGTGGAAATAAAAAATGTCATTATTAAAATTCTGATCATTTCCATGAATCTCCACTGATGTTTATATTGTTGACTACCACACACTGTAGGTGGTGGGATTCAATTGAAGGAAAGGGAAGGATAATTTAAGCACAAGTAATGCTTAGGTTACTTGTCTAGAATATTTTGATAAACCATTCAAACTATGGTTTGGAATACAGAGTTCCAGGTTGTTTACTAAAGTAAATAAGAATAAATTACTGTAGTGTAGATTGGTTTTAAGTTAACCCTTTTACCCCCAAAGGACGTACTGGTACGTTTCACAAAACTCATCCCTTTACCCCCATGGACGTACCGATACGTCCTTGCAAAAAAAATGCTATAAAAATATTTTTTTTTCATATTTTTGATAATTTTTTGAGAAAATTCAGGCATTTTCCAAGAGAATGAGACCAACCTGACCTCTCTATGAAAAAAATTAAGGCTGTTAGAGCAATTTAAAAAAAATATACTGCAAAATGTGTTGGGAAAAAAATAACCCCATGGGGGTTAAGGATTGGAAATTTCCAAAAAGCCTGGGGGTAAAAGGGTTAATGTCTTGTATATACCTATTTAATACGTCTTTATGCTGCTAGGATCTTTCCAAAGAAAAATGTCCTTAAAAAAAATCAGTATGTGGTACACTCCTAATATTTACATTCACTCGCAAGCATTGATTTTTGGATCTAATTCCTTGTGCACTTCTGTGATTAAATTTTAACAAGGAGTGTCTAAGCCTTTTTGGATAGCAAGGGATTATGGACCCTCAGCTCCCAGAACACAGTAGGGACACTACATCAGTTTAAAGGTTTAAAGGTTTAAACCTTTCATGTAAATTGGCACCGATAATTTTTCAATCCAGTGTATTTAGACTTTAAGTAGATGGTTAAGAGCACATAACTCATCTTGCAACTTTAAGATGTAATAGCTTATCTTATAAGAAAAAATTTTGAATTATGAAACCTCTTTATGTCTATGAATATGGAAATACAGATTATTTTGTTAAGATTATGTTTATAAGTTTAATTTCATTGGAGTAAATTCTTGGGACATGAGATGACTTTTAATTGTAAACTTGTTTGATTTTTCTCCCCTCAGAGCTGTGCACCTCAATGCTCATAGATTTGTCGGCATTGTTGGGTAGCCCAAGAGATATGGTGTTGAGAATATATAGGTCTCCCATCTTTTTGGCTTCCTGTGCCATGGATGCCGTGATACCATTTTGGAACATGAGTTACCTGTATGATATCAAAGTGGATGGTACATTGAAGGTAACGATAATTTTCTAAGTAATCATCATAGTTTCAGATATCTGTCTGTTTTAAGTTTGGCAAACTGTCCTAAAATATGGCTATTTATCCAGACACCTGGTTGTTTGTCTTCTGAAATTAGTTTTGTTCTGGCGTAGATACAAACCCTCCGACAAATTTATTATATTACTCTAAAATTTGGCTACATAACATCTTGAGATTTGGCTATCATTCCAAAATAGATTCATATATATGCATATATATGTATGTACTGTATGCATATATGTGAAGTGTATATATATATATATATATACATACGTGTCCATTCTAGAAGTATGAAACTACTGTACTTCTTACATAGTTTCTGTTGGAGGTACATGCTGACCAGTTATAAGAAGAGAAACGCTTTCCGTAATGATATGTCTTCATTTCTATGAGAGAGAGAGAGATAGAGAGAGAGAGAGAGAGAGAGAGAGAGAGAGAGAGAGAGAGAGAGAGAGAGAGAGAGAGAGAGAGAGTTGGTATTTCCTACTGAAATCTGGCTATCTATCTGAAAATATGGATGTATATCTTCCTCCCTATTAACGCAAAGGGCCTCGGTTGGATTTTGCCGGTCGTCTCTATCTTGAGCTTTTAATCAATACTTCTCCTTTCATCATCTCCTACTTCACGTTTCATAACCCTCAGCCAAGTAGGCCTGGGTCTTCCAACTCTTCAAACTTGTATCTCATAGTAATTCTAATTGTTCATCAAAAGGGTTAACATTACACAGTATTCAAGAAATTTCATTCCAGGTTTTACTAGATTGTGGAATGAACTTTGTAATTTGGCAGGTGATTCTGTGAACTTCAGAAGTTCAAACTTACAGCGAAGATTTTTATGATGAAGAGATTAACAAGTTTTTCTTCAGAGTTTATAAATGACAGATATATTTTAACGTTGCTACTGATTTTAAGAAAATATTTTTCATTCATTACTTCTCATATATAGTTTATTTCCTTATTTCCTTTCTTTCTTGTTATTTTCCCTGTTGAAGCCCTTGGGCTTGCAAGCATTCTGCTTTTCCAACTGTGGTTGTAGCTTTGCTAGAAATGATAATAATAACTGAAGGGTTTTTCCCCAGTTGCATTTGGGTACTGAAGGGTCTCACAAGCCTCAGCACTGGACTATATAAACTAAATTCATAAATCCAATCTAATCCTGAGAAGAGATGTTTCAGAAAATCTCTATTATCGTGGTGTGTGCGCCACTTGTAAGTGGTATCCCTCTGGGTGACGTGATTTAATAAAAAAATCAATTCATCCTTTCTCAAACCTCATTGCCAACTCTATAAGTAGGTTCTCTAGCTCTCCATTTATTATTAGGAAGTGTTCTTCATTAATTCTTTTACCAGCTGTCTATTATAAAGTCTGAATGCCAGTCTTACGTTGTAGTAATCTGGAAGCCCACTTACATTATTACTGTAGTAAATCTTCTCGCCATACTTTTCTCCAGTTATTTTTAGGAAGTGTTCTTCATTAATTCTCTTACCAGCTGTGTATTATAAAGTTTGAATGCCAGTCTTACGTTTTAGTTATCTGAATGCCCACTTACATTATTACTGTAGTAAATCTTCTCACCATACTTTTCTCCAGTTATTTTTAGGATGTGATCTTCATTAATTCTCTTACCAGTGTGTATTATAAATTTTGAATGCCAGTCTTACGTTTTAGTAATCTGAATGCCCACTTACATTATTTCTGTAGTGTCTTCTCGCCACACTTTTACTATAAACATAGCAAGGGAACTAGTAAAATCAAGCTGAAATTCTGTCGTAGAACAGTCTTCTCTTGCTTTTTCATATTTTTCATTTTCATAGGAAGGTTACTAGGGCTCTTGCATACATTTTTGGGAGAACAAAAGTTCAAACTTGAAGCAAATCTTTTTATTTTGAACAGGCTGACATAAGGTTTTTTTTATAGTCTATATATGAAATATCTTTTTAAATGTTGTTACTGTTTTTAAGATATTTTATTTCAATTGTTCATTATTTCTCAGGTCGTTTGTTTATTTCATATTTCCTTTCCTCACTGGGATATTTTGCCCTGTTGGAGTCCTTTGGCTTATAGCATCTTGCTTTTCCAACTAGGGTTGTAGCTTAGCTAGTAATAATAATAATAAAATTAATAATAATAATAACAATAATAATAATAACTGGCATCTTGTTGAGTTGCTGCGGCCTGATAGGTAACGTCTCTGTCTGGTGTTTGCCAGTCGGGGGTTTGAGTTCCGCTTGGACTCGTTAGTGTCATTAGTGTCTGCGATCTTACCATCCTTGTGAGCTAAGGTTGGGGGGTTTGGGGACCCTATAGGTCTATCTGCTGAGTCATCAGCAGCCACTGCCTGGCCCTCCCTGGTCTTAGCTTGGGTGGAGAGGAGGCTTGGGCGCTGATCATATTACATATGGTCAGTCTCTAGGGCATTGTCACTGTCCCTTGCCTCTGCTATCCATGAGTGACCTTTAAACCTTGTGGTTCAAAGTAACCTTTACTTTGAATGTAGATGCTTCCATATCCTAAGTGCTGGTGTACCTTTGTTGTCATGTCTTTTGGTACTTACATACATATACCAAGGCACTTCCCCCAATTTTGGGGGGTAGCCGACATCAACAATGAAACAAAACAAAAAGGGGACCTCTACTCTCTACGTTCCTCCAGCCTAACCAGGGACTCAGCCGAGTTCAGCTGGTACTGCTAGGGTGCCACAGCCCAACCTCCCACATTATCCACCACAGATGAAGCTTCATAATGCCGAATCCCCTACTGCTGCTACCTCCGCGGTCATCTAAGGCACCGGAGGAAGCAGCAGGGCCTACCGGAACTGCGTCACAATCGCTCGCCATTCATTCCTATTTCTAGCACGCTCTCTTGCCTCTCTCACATCTATCCTCCTATCACCCAGAGCTTTCTTCACACCATCCATCCACCCAAACCTTGGCCTTCCTCTTGTACTTCTCCCATCAACTCTTGCATTCATCACCTTCTTTAGCAGACAGCCATTTTCCATTCTCTCAACATGGCCAAACCACCTCAACGCATTCATATCCTCCAGAATTTTTCCATGGTCAAATATATATATATATCTATTTCTCTAGTACTGTACAATATACAATATGTCATATAAAAATTATTGGAGGATTATGGTTTTAGGGTTGGAATATGCTTTCAATGCTGGATGCTTTTTTACATGATTATTATTATTACTAGCCAAGCTACAACCCTAGTTGGAAAAGCAAGAGGCTATAAGCCCAAGGGCTCCAATAGGGAAAAATAGCCCAGTGAGGAAAGGAAATAAGGAAATAAATAGATGATGAGAACAAATTAACAGTAAATCATTTTAAAAACTGTAACAACGTCATAATAGATATGTCATATATAAACTTTATAAAGACTCATGTCAGCTTGGTCAACATAAAAACATTTGCTCCAGCTTTGAACTTTTGAAGTTTTAATAGTTTAACATTTGGTAATATAAAGAGCTTGATTTATAGAATTATGGTGGGTTTGTAATACAGTGTTTTTTGGATTGGCAGCCATGAGTTAATATTTTATTAAGACTTGTTTCAAAATTTTGATAATTCCTTCCATGCTATAAATAGTATTGTTGTTTTGGTAATTTTATATTTCACAGCACTACGTTCGAAACTTGATGATAGGGAATCATTAACCCTTTTACCCCCAGGCTCTTTGGAAATTTCCAACCCTTAACCTCCAAGGGGTTATTTTTTCCCCAGCACATTTTGCTGTATATTTTCTTTAAATTGCTCTAACAGCCTTAATTTTTGTCATAGAGAGGTCAGGTTGGTCTCATTCTCTTGGAAAATGCCTGATTTTTTTCAAAAAATTATCCAAAATATGATAAAAAAAATTTTATAGCATTTTTTTGCAAGGACGTACCGGTACGTCCATGGGGGTAAAGGAATGGATTTTGTGAAACGTACCAGTACGTCCTTTGGGGGTAAAAGGGTTAACAGTTACGTGTCGAGTTGAATTTGTAAGCATTTCATGCCATTGTTTTTTTTCAGGGCCACAAGAAACACGACAAGGGATTCAACCTTGAATCCTCAAAACGACGGAACCGCTGCGATTTCTTTTCGGATATCCCCGAAAAGATGGAATCTGATGATGAAGGGGGCCCAGTTGCGGGGCCAAGCCACACTACAGATTAATATTTCCGGGCCTTTATATTTCACTAATGACATACAGGTACAGTCTAAAGGTAATTTACAAAATATATCTTCTGTTAAAAGAATAAAGAATTTAGAGTTTGTATAGTGTACTTTCAAAGTCCTCTAAAACCAAATACTGTAGTTTTGAAAGCCGTTAATTTTATTATTTGTGTTCAATTTCTTAATCTCTAGAGGACTAGGAAACTCCAAAGTCAATGTACACTCAGTAGTTAACCCTTTTAAACCCTTTTACCCCCAAAGAACGTACTGGTACGTTTCACAAAAGCCATCCCTTTACCCCCATGGACGTACCGGTACGTCCTTGCAAAAAACTACTATTTAAATTTTTGTTTTCATATTTTTGATAATTTTTTGAGAAAATTCAGGCATTTTCCAAGAGAATGAGACCAACATGACCTCTCTATGACAAAAATTAAGGCTGTTAGAACAATTTAAAGAAAATATACTGCAAAATGTGCTGGGAAAAAAATAACCCCTTGGGGGTTAAGGGTTGGAAATTTCCAAAGAGCCTCAGTAAAAGGGTTAAGAAAAATGATAAAATATACAATAAGTATCTGAGTTCTAAAGGTCTTTCATGAGATTGCATTAAAATTTTTCTTTATTCTTGAGTTTATCTTTGGGAAAGTTAACTCTTGAAATGTGTTCTTTTCAGAGGATGTGATTCCTTTTTTTTTCTTCTTTTCAAATTATTGTGGATCCATCATAATCAAGATCCCTCCGTACGGTCTCCAAGCAATATTAGGTTTGTTATGGACTCTCCTGTTGATTTCAGCCAAAGCAAATCACTTGGTTGTAAGGTTTATAAAATTGCGGGTGGAGTAAATGGAAATATTTTGTCTGCATTTTACATGTATATACAGTATTTCAGTCTTTGTGTTCGGTATAATGAAATCTTATGTATCGGCATAGAGTTAAGCTTAAAATTTCTTCCAAATTGAGTACTTTGAAGTTTACATCACTTGTGCTTGTCTGTTTAACAGACCATGATCCGATTGGTCAATGTCCTATTGGTAAGTTTTATTGTCATTGTAAAAATGAGCATTGCTCAACTTCAATAATTTGTAAGTAGGGGGTTTGAACTGGATAAATTTTAAAGATACCAAACACAGACTGTAAGTTGTGGAAGGATCTTCCTAATCAGGTAGTTGAACTGATGGAACTTTTAAAAGTTCAAACTTGCAGTGAATGTCATGTTGAACAGGTTGACATGTCTCTTTTTAGTTTATATAAGAAAGATCTGTTTTAATGTGGTAACTTTTCTTGAAGTATTTTATTTTAACCCTTTTACCCCCAATGGACATACTGGTACGTTTCACAAAACTCATCTCTTTACCCCCATGGACGTACTGGTACGTCTTTGCGAAAAACTGCTATTCACATTTTTATTTTGCATCTTTTTGATAACTTTGAGAAACTTCAGGCATTTTCCAAAAGAATGAGACCAACCTGACCTCTTTATGATGAAAATTAAGGCTGTTAGAGCAATTTAAAAATATATATATTGCAAAATGTGCTTAAAAAATAAAAGGCCTGGGGGGTTAAGGGTTGGAAAGTTCCAAATTGTTCATTACTACTTTTGTAGTTTATGTATTTCCTCTCCTCACTGGGCTATTTTTTCTTCTAAGCCCTTGTGCTTATAGCATCCTGCTTTTCCAACCAAGGTTGTAGCTTAGTACATACATACATATACCAAAGGCACTTCCCCCAATTTTGGGGGGTAGCCGACATCAACAAAGAAACAAAAACAAAAAGGGGACCTCTACTCTCTACGTTCCTCCAGCCTAACCAGGAACTCAACCGAGTTCAGCTGGTACTGCTAGGGTGCCACAGCCCACCCTCCCACATTATCCACCACAGATGAAGCTTCATAATGCTTAGTAATATTGATAATAATAATCGATAGTGCTCAACTAGAGGTGTCAAACTCTATCCTTTTCGAGGACCAATTATGCTCTTAGTTCTGGTCTCGAGAGACATAAAATATTGGTTATGTACTTTTTGGCTAGACTGAAGCTTTTAACCCTTTTACCCCCAGGCTATTTGGAAATTTCCAACCCTTAACCCCCAGGGGGTTATTTTTTTTCCCAGCACATTTTGCAGTATAATTTTTTTTTAAATTGCTCTAACAGCCTTAATTTTTGTCATAGAGAGGCCGGGTTGGTCTCATTCTCTTGGAAAATGTCTGAATTTTCTAAAAAAATTATCAAAAAATATGAAAAACAAATTTTTATAGCATTTTTTTGCGAGGACGTACCGGTACGTCCATGGGGGTAAAGGGATGGCTTTTGTGAAACGTACCAGTACGTCCTTTGGGGGTAAAAGGGTTAACTTATATTACTAGTCATACTGGTTTACCAAAAATACATTATTTGGGTTCATCTTAACAGCTTAGTTAAATTTTCTTCAATTATAACAAATTATAGTAACTCAAGTCGAAAAATCTCTTCGTCTTGTGGGCCACTTAAGGCCATGACGAAAACTTGAAAAATCTCTTCGTCTTGTGGGCCACTTAAGGCCATGACGAAAACTTGAAAAATCTCTTCGTCTTGTGGGCCACTTAAGGCCATGACGAAAACTTGAAAAATCTCTTCGTCTTGTGGGCCACTTAAGGCCATGACGAAAACTTGAAAAATCTCTTCGTCTTGTGGGCCACTTAAGGCCATGACGAAAACTTGAAAAATCTCTTCGTCTTGTGGGCCACTTAAGGCCATGACGAAAACTTGAAAAATCTCTTCGTCTTGTGGGCCACTTAAGGCCATGACGAAAACTTGAAAAATCTCTTCGTCTTGTGGGCCACTTAAGGCCATGACGAAAACTTGAAAAATCTCTTCGTCTTGTGGGCCACTTAAGGCCATGACGAAAACTTGAAAAATCTCTTCGTCTTGTGGGCCACTTAAGGCCATGACGAAAACTTGAAAAATCTCTTCGTCTTGTGGGCCACTTAAGGCCATGACGAAAACTTGAAAAATCTCTTCGTCTTGTGGGCCACTTAAGGCCATGACGAAAACTTGAAAAATCTCTTCGTCTTGTGGGCCACTTAAGGCCATGACGAAAACTTGAAAAATCTCTTCGTCTTGTGGGCCACTTAAGGCCATGACGAAAACTTGAAAAATCTCTTCGTCTTGTGGGCCACTTAAGGCCATGACGAAAACTTGAAAAATCTCTTCGTCTTGTGGGCCACTTAAGGCCATGACGAAAACTTGAAAAATCTCTTCGTCTTGTGGGCCACTTAAGGCCATGACGAAAACTTGAAAAATCTCTTCGTCTTGTGGGCCACTTAAGGCCATGACGAAAACTTGAAAAATCTCTTCGTCTTGTGGGCCACTTAAGGCCATGACGAAAACTTGAAAAATCTCTTCGTCTTGTGGGCCACTTAAGGCCATGACGAAAACTTGAAAAATATCTTCGTCTTGTGGGCCACTTAAGGCCATGACGGAAACTTCAGGTGTAAAAACCTGAACAATTTGTTTTAATCAAATTTGACTCAAAAAGACTGCTCAGAATGCAAGGGTAGAAGATCCCTTATCATAGTTTTCCACATCACAAGGAGATTCCTTCCCATTCAAAGAAATCATATTATTATTACTTGCTAAGTTACAACCCTAGTTGGAAAAGTAGAATGCGAGAAGCCCAAGGGCTCCAACAGGGAAAATAGCCCAGTGAGGAAAGAAAATAAAGAAGCTATAATTAAAGTAATCAACAATTAAATAAAATATTTTAAGATCAGTAACAGCATTAGAATAAATAGTTCGTATATAAACTAAAAGCTTTAAAAAACAAGAGCTGAGTGTACCCTCAAGCAAGAGAACACTACCCCAAGACAGTGAAAGACCATGGTACAGATGCCATGGCACTGTCCAAGACCAGAGAACTATGGTTTGATTTTGGAGTGTCCTTCTAGAAGAGCTGCTTACCATAGCTAAAGAGTCTCTTCTACCCTTACCAAGAGTAAAGTAATCACTGAATGATTACAATACAGAAGTTAACTCCTGGAGCGAAGAGGAATTGTTTGGTAATCTTAGTGTTGTCAGGTGTATGATGTCGGAGTAGAATGTAGAAAGAATAGGCTATTCGGTGTATGTGTAGGCAAAGACCAAATGAGCTGTAACGAGAGAGAGAGAGAGAGGTATCCAATGTAGTACTGTTTGGCCAGTCAAAGGACCCAATAACTCCTATAAGATTTTCCATAATAGTGATCATCCTTTGCACTCAAAATCTTCCCAGACTGTACCTTCCTGTATGTAGTAGTGGGTGGGTACGCAGTTAATTCTAACAGTCGTGCCTCCATCATAAGATTCAACAATACACAATAATCTAGAAGTTTTATTCCAGCTGTGACCAGATTGCGGAATGATCTTCCTATTCCGGCATTTGAATCGGTGGAACTTCAAAAATTCACACTTGCAGTGAATGATTTTATCTCTCTTCATAGTTAATATATGACAAATCTTACTGATCTTAAGATGATTTAAATTCTCTGTTAATTATTTCTCGTATAGTTTATTTATTTCCTCATTTTCTTTCCTCACTTGGCTATTTTACATTGTTGGTACCCTTGGGCTTATATCATCCTGCTGTTCCAACTAGGGTTGTAGCTTGGCTAATGATGATACATACATACATACATACATATACCAAGGCACTTCCCCCAATTTTGGGGGGTAGCCGACATCAACAAAGAAACAAAAACAAAAAGGGGACCTCTACTCTCTACGTTCCTCCCAGCCTAACAAGGGACTCAACCGAGTTCAGCTGGTACTGCTAGGGTGTCACAGCCCACCCTCCCCCGTTATCCACCACAGGTGAAGCTTCATAATGCTGAATCCCCTACTGCTGCTACCTCCGCGGTCATCTAAGGCATCGGAGGCAGCAGCAGGGCCTACCAGAACTGCGTCACAATCGCTCGCCATTCATTCCTATTTCTAGCACGCACGCTAATGTTGATAGTAATGATAAATTATTTCCTCTTTTGGGAAAAGTATATCTGGTAAGAAATCTATTTAATGTTTTGCATTCAAGTCTGATATTTCTCAGCTAAAGCTGAACAGCTCAAGGTAATCTTTGTGATCAAAATCCTCTAATTATGTGCCTACTTATTAAGTTGTCCCGTTTTAATCGATGACAAAATTTAATGATCCTCCTGCGCTTACAGCAGACCATGGTATGCAATAATTCATCTAATACGGGGCTGGATTATTGTATTTTCACTCCGGCCAGTGACCCGGTACATAGAGGTACATTACAGCTATCATTGTAGGTAAGTCTTTGCAGCTTTATCTCTTGGACCTGAATTTTTCTTAGCAGACTTTGACTGTTGATGTAAATATAGAAAAGTACTGCTATCTTTATAGATAAAACTTAGCAGCTTTGTCTTGAACCTGAATTCCTCTTACGGAACTGTTATTATTGCTGTAAAGTTAGACTATTCACCATTTGCTCCCCTTTCCTTCCACTTATTGTGTTGGTGAAAGCAGTATTCAGAATTTAATTACTGTAGTGCTTTTCTTACTCATTTTCTACTGCTATACTAAGCAATATCAATGCTTGCAATCCTCTGTTGGATGGTGTTGTATTGATATTGAATTCAAAAAGTAAAATATTATATGTCATTAATGGAAGTACAATGGCAACTGCTGACCAGAAAAGAATGCAAAATAAAGGTTTTACTGTCAAGAATTACAAGACTTGAAATACGACTTATAACGCTACACTAAATTACATTCCATTTGCATGGAATGAATATTTCCGACAGCTCCATTCTGTCATCGGTACCCATTCATGACCTGCAGTAATTTTGTTCTTCAACCATCCAGTTCAATTCAACTTGGAAAGTCTTGTCATCTGTACCAAAAACTAAAGAAACGCCACTCCTGTCACTCCGGGATGCAGAAAAACATGTGTTCTCAGAAATGATACTAAGGATTCTACCAAGATATAGAAATTATGGTTTTTGGAGTAGAAAGATATATAAGCTTGGTTCGTCTTTTATGTAACCAAAATTTAAGTTTCCAAATGAGAGGTATTTGTAGATAAATGTGAAACCTTGCTGCCAAGTTTGTCCCTTCCCTTTGAATCGGATTTATGGGCTGCTAATGCAAGGGAACGA
This sequence comes from Palaemon carinicauda, assembly GCF_036898095.1. Taxonomy (NCBI): domain Eukaryota; kingdom Metazoa; phylum Arthropoda; class Malacostraca; order Decapoda; family Palaemonidae; genus Palaemon; species Palaemon carinicauda. The sequence goes on from NW_027170722.1 coordinate 34,950, forward strand.
GAAGGAGAGGGAGACCAAAGCGAAGGTGGATAGACTGTATCAAGGATGACCTTTGATCAAAGGGATTAACCGGTGATGAGGTGTGGGACAGAGGTAGATGGAGAAAGCTGACCAGAAACATCGACCCCACATAGAAGTGGGTAGCTGGGGTCATGCAGTGATATCCAAAATCATAGTCCAAGGGAAAAGCATGGATTGTCCATAGTCTTGGTTTATTGTAAGGTTTAAAGAATTTTTTACTTATGTTATTTTGGTTCTTGGTCATAATAGGAAGGAAACATTTAAGGTAAGTTTCTTGTTATAAGAATTTAGTGATGCAATATCTTCATCAGAGTCTACTGCCATCAAGGGAAAACGCATCATTGTTGAAGGTGCTGTAAGGGACTATTGCGGTTAGTATACCTCCTACATTGCATAGGGGTTGCTGCTTAGGGTATGTAATATATAAACAGGCAATTTAAGAAAAGACGAATAGCACCTGGGGTCAAGTACGCTTTTTTTTTTTTTTAACTGGCATTAGCTTGCCAAGGACTTCCTAAATAGACGGCCAAATAATAATGTAGTCTTGGGCTGAGTACCTCCTGCAAAGCTATGACCACACATCAGACAAGAACCAAACTACTCTTGTGGGCTATAACTTATAGTCTAACAGCCGCAGCCATAGAGACAAGTTCCAGGCAATCTCAAACGAGTGAATGCAGCATCCCTTTGTCTTCTAAATGGATCCACGTTTTGACCTCTGGGATCCACTTTCTTATATCTGCTCTGCTATTCAACTTCTTAACTTTTCCTTCATAGTTTAACTGCTGAGTTTTATTTCAATTTAACTTGGGCACTGAAGGGCCTCCCAGACCCCTGGGGCAAGCTATGAATATAGCCCAAATTTCATAGTTAAATTTATGGTACCTCCTAGATAATGCTTTAAATCTTTTTATAAAATTTGTTACATAATGATTTTATACTTTTAATATGATATCTAAAGACTAATTGGTCTAAAGAGTTATGTATATACAGTAAGTTACTGTCACGGCTGCCCTTGTGAGGGTGCTTGTGTCGACTTTTTCCATCTAACTACTTTTGTTCCTTTCATCTTCTCCCCAGTCCCTCCTCACCACGTTCATCCATCTGATCTGCTGACGCCCCCACACTCCTCCTCCCCAACACTGGCATGTTCTTAGTACTTTTGATCATTTCCATAACTCAGACAGGCTTCCATTCCATTCTACATTACATTATCATCATCATTTTTATTCTTGAGTCTCTTTGCATCAATAACCGTAGGAGGAAATAATGATTATTATTACTAGCTAAGCTACAACCCTAGTTGGTAAAGCAGTGCTTGCCCAAGGGTTCCAACGGGGAAAAATAGCCCAGTGAGGAAAGGAAATAAGTAAACTGTATGAGAAGTAATGAACAATTAACATATGTTTTAAGAACAGTAACAACATTAAAAGATATTTCATGTAAAAACTATAAAAAGACTTATGACAACCTGTTCAACATAACATTTTCTGCAAGTTTGAACTTCTGAAGTTCTACTTTACATTCTGCTTAGATCTTGAATATCCCTCATTTCTAGTAGTGATATTTCAGCAATCCTTCTCACCATCCCCATCTTTTTATTTCAAATAGTTCTTCCTCTTTCCTCTTTAGCGCCAAACTTTTTAGTGATTTTTTTTAATCTTTTGGTCTATAAAATGCGACAGTGAGAACTTGGGAATGAAAAAAGCATAAAAAAACTGGTGGTAGTAGAATGAAAAAACCTGGAACCTCCAAATTGTATCATCATCATGGACCCAGGAACAATAAACCAAATATATATTTGTATATTTAGGTACAGTAAATAATAACACTATGCAAGATGTAATAATAATAATAAAGAAAAGAATACTTAATAGCAAAAGTTGCTTTTAACAGTATGAAGACCTTATTGACAAACAACAGGAGAGGCATTCAGACGATTTAGAGCAATTATAATCTATGTATGGTCCACACTTATTGGTAGGAGATGTGGACTTTAAACAAGAACTTTAAAAATTAAATAAATACACCTGAGTTGTGATTTACACAAGATTGTCGAAGGTCAGATGAACTGAGAAAGTGGCAGATGAGTAGGTATTGAGGAGAGTGACTCAAGAAAAGGTCAATTATAAAAGTTATACGGAGGCAAATTGAATTATTGGGACATATATAAAGAGAAAAAAAATCAAACTTTTGTGCCTTAATGGAAAGATAGAAAGGAAAAGAGCAAGAATCCTGCAAAGAAAAAAGTTCCTGCACAGCTTAATGGAGGTTGTAAAGAGTAATGTAATAGCTGGAAATTTACACATAGAACTAGAGACAGGACCAGGTGGAGGCCAGAAGATATTCTTTAGCTATGGTAAGCAGTTCTTCTAAGAGAAGGACACAACAAATTTCCAAAATCAAACCAGTGTTCTCTTGTCTTTGGATATTGCCATAGCCTATGTACCATGACCTTCCACCGTCTGGGATTAGAGTTCTCTTACTCTAGGGTATACTGGGGCACGCCTTTCTATCATATTTATCTTTTTGTTTTTAAGTTTTTATATATGAAAGATCTAATTTAATGCTGTTACTGTTCTCAAGATAGTTTATTTTGATTGTATTCTTCTCTTGTAATGTATTAATTTCCTTGTTTCCTCTCCTCACTGGGCTATTTTTCCCTGTTGGAGCCCTTTGGCTTATAGCATCGTGTTTTTCCAAGGTTACATTGCCATGTAATACACTACAATAATACCGACCTGTCACCTATGTTAGGTAAGGTAGGAAGTCTACTGTGACTGCTTTGGTTTGAGTATTTGCAGTGTTCAAATTACTTTTTAACGATAAAAAATCTAAAAATCATAATATTTTCGCAGTCATTGACGTCTAAAAGTAGTTAGGAGACCCATATAATGTAATGGAGAAACTCCAATATGTAGTAAATATAATTTAGTCCCCCCAATAAAAAGTTTTCTCTCCCTCCATATTCTCCGTTTTCTTTATCATTTAATCATAAACTATTGTAAATTACTTTGGATTTTGATTTCATATCAATGTGTCGTATCCTTTAAAGTTTAACACATTTGTATTTATATGTGTAAGATCAGTGTAAGATGAGGCTGCTTGCAGCGCCTAAGCTCCGCCCACATAAGTGACGTCATTGTCTACGTCACGGGCTATCTGTATTTCCTTCCGCTGTGCATGATGCAGCAGCGTCAGTTGCAATGAAGATAAGAAACAACGCTGACTGTCATTTCTTGATCCTGCCTAATTTAAGATCTAACATGGCGCAGTGAGTAGGATATTAAGAGGACCTACTGTAATAACCGTGGCACAGCATGGCACCACCATCGAGACGACCCTCTTTTGCATCCCCTAGGGGCAGGATTGCAAGAACAGGAACCTTTGGAACCGGCGTCAGGATGTCGCCGGCTTCCGTGTTGCAGGCTCACCAAGTGCTGCAAACCCAGCAACAAGCCATCCAGAATCTTCAGGCCGAGATAACAGCGTTGTCACTCCGGGGTACTAACGTCCCCCAACCAAGGATCCCTTCGTCTGCAGCTCCGGAAAAGTGCGAGGCTGAGGTGTCCCCTGCAGCCTTCAGGTCTTGGAAACGGTCAATGGAGTGTTGGTTGCAACTGTGTAAGTTGAAGCCTATCGAGGCAGTTCACCATATAAGGCTTCATTGTGTTCCGATATTGCAACGTGCCCTCGATTCTAGGTATACTGACGCCCAGTGGAGTGCCCTGTCTACTGAAGGGGCATTTAATGCGGTTAAGCAAATGGTAGTGAAAGCTTCTAACCAAGCGGTGCAGTGGCTCGAGTTTTTTGATTTGGCCCAAGAGCCTAGTGAGTCATTCAATGATTATTTTATCAAGTGTACGCAAAAGGCTACTGATTGTGCATTCACATGCCCTAATTGTAATCATGATTTATCCGAATATATGCTTTTGCGCAAGCTCATGGTAGGCCTAAGTGATAAAGTGCTCAAAAGGCAAGTGTTTCAATCATGCAATAATATCCGTGATATCGATTCCCTTAGAGTCATGTGCAGTGCATTCGAGGGCGCCCGTGACGACGCCCTTCGTAATAGGGCATGGCTTAGCAGCTCCCCTAGAGCGGCTGCTCTCGGTGGGTTCGAGGAGGAACACGAGGTGGAGGTGGCAGCTGCCCTTGCTAAGTGTGACAGGAGTACCACTGTAAAAGTACAATTGCGTCTTTGTGGTAATTGTGGTACTCGTCATAGCCCTGGGTATTCTTCATGTCCCGCAAGAAGAACGACATGTTACGGGTGCGGTAAAACCGGTCACCTGAAGAAGTGTTGCAGAGGGAGGAGTGTCAGGAATAACGTTAGTGGTCTGGCCGAGGAGTCGGACATAGCGGGTGCAGTGATTGCAGTAGTCGTGGCGGCAGAGGCAAGGTTGCGGAATGGGCCCTCCCCACAACCCACTATTCGTGTTGATGTATGCTTGGCCAACTTGGGAGAGTGGTCCTGCGTCCGAGCGGTGCCGGACACTGGTGCCCAGGTTTGTGTTGCAGGACCGGCTATTCTTGCGATGTTGAACATAAAACCGGCTAAGCTGAGGTTAAAGGGAGGATTGCGAGACTTCGCCAACCTGCATCTGAAGTGTTTAGGTTCAACCTCTTGCACCATAGAATACAAGGGGAGGCATACAACTCAGGAAGTATACTTCGTAAAGTCCTCCATTGATTTTTATTTATCCCTGGATGCTTGCAAGAAACTTGGTCTTGTGCCAGAAACGTTTCCTAACCACGCTCCCTTCACGGACTCTGCCCCCACAGCAGCTAGTACAACTCTTACATTAGCGGAAGCAACTGATCAACCTATGAGACCGTCGGCCATTCCGTTTCCCCCTAGTGAGGAGAATATTGCCAGATTAGAAAACTGGTTATTAGCCCATTTTTCAAGTACGACTTTCAACACCGAGAGAGAACCCCTCCCGGTAATGGATGGGGAACCCCACCGTATTCACTTATTACCTGACGCAGTTCCTTACGCATGCCACACACCTGCGTCGGTACCTAAGCACTGGGAAAAGGAGGTGAAAGCCCAGTTGGAGGAGGACGTCAAGAGAGGGGTCCTACAAAGAGCTCCCCCTGGAGAGCCCACGGAATGGTGTTCACGTATGGTGGTCGTGGCAAAGAAAACGGGGCAACCCAGACGTACGGTCGACTACCAAAAACTTAATGCAAGTTGTAGAAGGGAGACGCACCATACCCCTACGCCCTTCGATATGGTATCCAGCATTCCCCTTTGCTCATACAAGACTGTGGCCGACGCCTATTGGGGATTTCACCAGGTAGAACTGGACAAGGAGAGCATACCCCTAACCACGTTCATTACACCTTGGGGTAGGTACCAATACCGAAGGACACCAATGGGACATTGTTCTGCCTCCGACGCATATACACGCCGTTTCGATGATGCCATTGAAGAAGTACCCAGGAAGTTTAAGTGTGTGGACGATACACTTCTGTACGATTCGAGCGTAGAAAGCGCCTTTTGGCATGTGTACGACTTCCTTACTGTCTGTGCATACAAGGGCATCACTTTGAAACCAGAAAAATTCAAGTTTTGCAAGAAAGAAGTGGAATTTGTCGGATTCGACGTCGGTTGGGACTCCTACAAGCCTTCAGAAGATTATTTATCTGCCATAAAACGTTTTTCTATGCCCCAAAAGCCCACAATATCCGACATCAGGTCATGGTATGGTTTTGTTAATCAGCTGGCCCCCTTCCTGACAACGGCGCCCATCATGACCCACTTTAGAGACCTGCTGAAGAAGCCCTCGGGCAAACAGGTTTATTGGGATGAGTACCTTCAGGAAAAGTTTCGTCAAGTGCAAGACATCGTCTGCAAGTTGGCCAAGGACGGCCTCACCTACTACGATAAGCTGCGGCCGACTGTTGCAGTCACTGACTGGAGTAAGGAGGGGGTGGGCTTCGTCATCCTCCAACAATATTGCAGTTGCATCTCCGTCGAAACCCCCTTCTGTTGTAGAGATGGTTGGAGAATAGCACTTTGCGGCAGTCGGTTCCTCACGTCCGCCGAGTCTGGGTATGCAGCTGTGGAGGGGGAAGCCCTTGCAGTGGCTTGGTGCTTAAAAAAAGGCAAGGTTGTTCTTATTGGGCTGCCCGAACTTAACCATTGTCACGGACCACCGCCCCTTAGTCAAGTTATTAGGCAATAGGAGTCTCGGCGACATTACCAACCCCAGACTGTTTAGATTAAAGGAGAAAACATTATTGTATAATTTCAACGTTAAATATCTACCAGGCAAGAGAAATCATGCTGCTGACTTTCTCTCTCGTTTTCCTACCCTGAGGACGACGCCAGATGGACAGGATGCGAGCTTTAACGAAGAATTAACGATTGCCATGGTGTCAGCAATCGCAGAAAACCTACAGGAGCAGTGCACTATAGACGAGAAAACTGTTGAAGAGGCAGCCCTAGACGACCCAGCATATCAGCTGCTAGTCGCTCGAGTGAATGCAGGGGATTGGAACCCGAAGAAATCTCAAGAAATTGCATGTTTGAGGCCCTTCTACGGCATCAGAGAACGTCTCTCTATATCTGGCAACCTGGTCACATACTGTTTCAATGACAACTGCATCCGCCTTGTCATTCCCGAAGGGCTCCGTCACCAGATAACCGCCAACCTCCATGCTGGACATCAAGGCCTAGATACAATGTTGAGGAGAGCGAGACATTCGGTCTATTGGCCAGGCATCGAGGGTGACCTCCAGCATCATCGTTCACGATGTACATCGTGCGACACCCACGCACCATCACTTCCTGCCGAAGTCATGAAAATGACCCCTGCCCCAGAGTATCCGTTCCAACAGACTGTCATGGACCTGTTTCAGCTCGAAGGACGCATGTATATGGCATATTGTGACAGGCTTACAGGCTGGCTAGAAATAGCCCACTTCCCCAATGGCACCTCGTCTGCAAAGGTCATGACAAAACTTAGGCATTACTTCACTCGATGGGGAGCACCCGAACAATTGTCTACCGACGGCGGCACCAACCTGGTGAGTGAAGAGATGATGACCTTCTACAGGAGATGGAGAGTTGACATACGCTTATCATCGGCCCACTATCCGCAGTCAAATGGGAGAGCCGAGGCCGCGGTTAAGTCCGCGAAAAGGATAATTAGAACAAGTATCAGTGGGACTGGAAGCCTCGATAACGACAAGGTATCATTAGCCATGCTACAATACCTGAACACGCCTTTAAGAGGTATAAATAAATCTCCGGCGCAACTGGCAACTGGGAGACAGTTACGGGATGGTGTACCGACTGCAAAACTCAACTATATGATAGACCAACATTGGAGAAAATCCATTAGAAAAAGAGAACTTCAAGTAGCAGAGAAAAATGAGAAGATAATCGAAAGCGGCAGCGACAGGAGGCTAACGCCCTTACAGCCAGGCACTCACGTTAGGATTCAGAACCAGATGACCAAGGCCTGGGACAGGCTGGGAATCATAGTCGAGCAACGACCTCATAGACAGTACGTCGTGAGACTAGATGGTAGTGGGCGTCCGTCCATAAGGAACAGAAGACACCTCAAGGTCACTGAACTGCCCGTCAATGAGACAAGAGGAGCCACTCCTACCGACGACGAAGAGGGTTATGAGCCTGAGTTTCCCCCATCAGCGCCAGAGGTACGGCCTCCAAGGAAGAGAGAGGCCCCTGCCTGGATGAACGATTATGTTTAATTATCTCTGCTTTGATCTTGCATTTATAAAATGAAAAATTCTGTTTTATTTTACTGCACTTAGACGTGCATTGATTTCATTTACAAAATTATATTTTGTAGGAAATTTTAAGTTAGGTTGGTGTTGCATTCACGACTCAATTTTAGTGCACATCTTACAATGCTGATGTAATTATTGTTTCATTGAGGTTACGTTAATGCTGTCGATGTTGTTATCTCTCTCTCTCTCTCTCTCTCTCTCTCTCTCTCTCTCTCTCTCTCTCTCTCTCTCTCTCTCTCTCTATCTATCCCATCTGAACGTTACCATTAATTATTACGATTATGATTTACCTTATATGTCTGATGTTTTACATTAAGAGAGTATAGAATTTTGTTTATCATATCTGTTTTTGATATTGTCATTTTGTAAGTTTTGAAAATATTACCCTCGTAATATTTTGGGAGGGAGATGTAAGATCAGTGTAAGATGAGGCTGCTTGCAGCGCCTAAGCTCCGCCCACATAAGTGACGTCATTGTCTACGTCACGGGCTATCTGTATTTCCTTCCGCTGTGCATGATGCAGCAGCGTCAGTTGCAATGAAGATAAGAAACAACGCTGACTGTCATTTCTTGATCCTGCCTAATTTAAGATCTAACAATATGTGATACTTTATTAAGTAACACAATTTCTGTTTTGATATTTTACACAAAAAAAAGTTATAAAATTGAGATAAACTTTTACGTGATACGTATAGCTTAGGTTCCAAGTTCCTCGTTGCTCTCTCCACAACACACTGATAGTATGATTGTGGGCACACTACTAGAAGTGTAGTAAGTAAAATTCATTATCATTAGTTAACTCCTACACAGGCTGCACAGCTTACATACTTTTACTTCTAATTTCAAGGGCATGTCTAATATACAGGGCAACATCTATACACAAGCTGCACAGCTTACATACTTTTACTTCTAATTTCAAGGGCCTGTCTAATATACAGGGCAACATCTATACACAAGCTGCACAGCTTACATACTTTTACTTCTAATTTCAAGGGCCTGTCTAATATACAGGGCAACATCTATACACAAGCTGCATAGCTTACATACTTTTACTTGTAATTTCAAGGGCCTGTCTAATATACAGGGCAACATCTATAGCAGGTGTTTCGAAATTCCTTGTTCTTAGAGTAGACGGGAATTAAAATGCTTTGGGACGTGGCCTTGATTTTGGAAAATGCATAATTTAAAAAACTGTTATTCATACCATGGAATGGCCCTCATCCATATATTAGAGAAATCGATATGGATAAGGCAATCCTGATAATAAAGAATTGGGAAAACAAAGTTAAAATGCTCAAAATAAAATAAATCATGGGAAAAATACATAGATGATGTTTGTGGCCTATGCAAAGACAAAATAAATATTGCAGAACATTTATTTGCATCCCAAAATGAGTAAAGTTAAAGGAACAGGATACAATAGCATCCCAAAATGAGTAAAGTTAAAGGAACAGGATACAATATAAGCGTAGATATGTTTCAAAATCCTAACAGATGTTAGGTAAAATGCATAAGCTGGGCCATGAATCTGGAAGAAGAACTTAAAGTACCATAATTATGGCTAAAACTGACAAAATATTATATCCCAGCTGATTTCAAGGTACATTAGAATAAGCTTAAAACTAAAGATCTTTACTAAGATTTGCTTATTTGACAGGAAAATATCTCAATTGGATTACTGAATATAAGTTTAGAGGCTTTGCTCCTGTCAAACTTATTTTGCAAAGTGAGCAATTATTAATCAGGAACCATGACGGTGGCCATAGTACTTGATGTATAGGTGCAAAGAGCTTTACTCTGCAGAAAGTTCACTGTCGTTAGTTACCCCTTACAAAGAGAGTACAACTTGTGTACTCTCATAGCAGCTCTTCTAGGAGAAGGACATTCCATAAAATCAAACCATTGTTCTTTGTCTTGGACAGTACCTTAGCCTCTGTACCATGGTCTTTCACTGTCTTGGGGTAGAGTTCTCTTGCTTGAGGGTACACTCAGTCACTCTATTTTATCTTATTTCTCTTCCTCTAGTTTTTTTAAAAGTTTTAGTTTTTTCTGGTTTATATATGAAATATTCATTCTCATGCTGTTACTGTTCTTAAACTATTTCATTTTAATTTTCAATTACTTTTCGTGTAGTTTCCTTATTTCCTCTCCTCACTGGGATATTTTCCCTATTGGAGCCCTTGGGCTTATAGCATTCTGCCTTTTCAAATAGGGTTGTAGCTTTCGCAAGTGATAATGATAATAAGATATTGGGCGATATATCTGTTTTTTTTTTTTAATGCTAAATTCTTCAATTCTATGCTACTGCTTCAAAATTTTCTGAATTCTGTGCTATTGCATCTAAATTTTCTTAGTTCTTTACAGATAAATAAATGCTCTGTCGTATCATATGCTTCACTGCACAACCCACAAAGCATATAATTTTCTTTCCTATTTCTATAAATTTTCTTTTAGTTTTATTATAAGCAATTTTGTCTTTATTACTATGACTTCTTCCTAAAAGTGTTAAGCTCACTTATCTCTTCTAACATTACCATTCATAAACCTTACATTGGTCATTTATAAAGAAAGATAAAAAGAATTTTAACAGCCATATGAAGAGGAAAATAAGAAAATAATGTGAAATATCTTATCTAAGGAAGAAATATATTAAAAGTAAAGAATAACTGCTCACTCCGCAAAATAAGTTTGCGGCCACTCAAGAAGAAGAGGAACCGCACAAGTGCAAAGCTTCTTTAATAATGTAAACAAAGTCACGTTTTGAATATGAAAAGTGAAAAAAGTTACGGTAACTCGGTAAGCGTTATTTAACTTATTTTATGGTTAACCTATCGTTTTTATTGATAAAATTACATGCATAATAACCTAGGATATATTGTAGATAGGAATTGTAAGGGATTTTATAACCAATGAAGCCATTAGACCAAATAATTGCTTCATTTCTACTAGACTGGGCGTGTGGAAGCCTTTGGGAGATAACCTTTACCTCATTACGTAAGATTTTTAGACATTTAGACATTTATTATAGACATTTTACGTCATTTCTTAACTGAGATAGCCCATAGATCCTATGCAATAAGTGATATTGAATGTGCATCATCAATAGCCTAAAGGAATTTTTTACGAAGGAGAGTTGCCTACCTAACCTAACACCCCTGTTAACCTAAACTCCTCCAGTTTAATGTATTCCAACTCCTGATACCTTGAAGTACCTTAAACAGTCCATGGGTAAAGATTTAGGAGCCTTTGTATATCAGCGGCCATTTCCTCCCTCGTGCATAGAAAATGGGAGAATTTCCTTCACGTTTTCCAGTCGTTCATCGACATTTGTTTGGAGTGATGTTCGAACGTGTGAATGGCGTATTTGGGTGTTCAAAGAAAGCCTGTTCTCCCCTGATTTTTGTGGGCAGGGTTTTATTGTCCACAAACCTTATGCATTTATGGCTTTGACCACCTCTTTGAACCGTTTTTATCAGGCAGGTGCAACAATGGGGTTCGACTAACCGTTCGACTGTAAACCCCTCTTAACCCTTTTACCCCCAAAGGACGTACTGGTACGTTTCACAAAAGCCATCCCTTTACCCCCATGGACGTACCGGTACGTCCTCGCAAAAAAATGCTATATAATTTTTTTTATTTCATATTTTTGATAATTTTTTGAGAAAATTCAGGCATTTTCCAAGAGAATGAGACCAACCTGACCTCTCTATGACAAAAATTAAGGCTGTTAGAGCAATTTCAAAAAAAATATACTGCAAAATAAGCTGGGAAAAAAATAACCCCCTGGGGGTTAAGGGTTGGAAATTTCCAAATAGCTTGATGGTAAAAGGGTTAAGGCATGACCGCTATGCTATAAAAACTGCTCCTTGTTGTGTAAAAACTCTACACAAGAACACCACCTGATTTAAACTTCCCAACCTAACCTAACCTACAAGCCTTGTCTTATGCAAATTCCTTTTGCTGGGTAAAGTCCGTAACATTCGATAGTTTTAGGTTGATTGGTTTAGAAAATCATTCACAAGTATCAGGCCGAACTTCGTCGCTCTTGGAGTGATGCGTTGCCATCCTTGCGTCTTAAGGGCTAAGAATGGACATCTCCGACTCATGCTTGATGCTCTCAGTACCCTGTTCAAATTTTTGAAATACTGAATTCTAATTATTATCATTATTATTATTATTATTATTTGCTAAGCTGCAACCTTAGTTGGAAAAGCAGGATTCTATAAGCCCAGGGGCTCCAACAGGGAAAACAGCCCAGTGAGGAAAGGGAACAAGGAAAAAATTAATTGTTTTAAGAACAGCAACAATCTTGAAATAAATATTTCCTATATAAACTATAAAAACTTTAACAAAACAAGGAGGAGGAGAAACAAGAGAGAATATTGTGCCCGAGTGTACCCTCAAGCAAGAGAACTCTAAGCCAAGTCAGTGGAAGACCATGGTACAGAGGTTATGTCACTACCCAAGACTAGAGAACAATGGTTTGATTTCGGAGTGTCCTTCTCCTAGAAGAGCTGCTTACCGTAGCTAAAGAGTCCCTTCTACCCTTACCAAGAGGAAAGTAGCCACTGACCAATTACAGTGCAGTAGTTAACCCCTTGAGAGAAGAAAAATTGTTTGGTAATCTCAGTGTTGTCAGGTGTATGAGGACAGAGGAGAGAATGTCTAAAGAATAGGCCAGACTACTGTATTCGGTGTGTGTGTGCGTAGACAAAAGGGAAAATGAACCGTAACCAGAGAGAAGGACCCAATGTAGTACTGTCTGGCCAGTCAAAGGACCCCATAACTCTCTAGCGGTAGTATCTTAACGGGTGGCCAACCTACTACCTGTAGGAAAAAACCCTTTGGCAATTTCCCGTCAAGTGGGGTCTGATTGGGTCGTTTTAAGTTACCCCACCCTGCTGAATTGATCAAAACGTTCTAGGAACTACTGGAGCGAAAAAGTGCGTGTGTGTACAGAGCTCATTCTATCCATCTGGTAAGTACTTACTTGCGGTATTTAAAACATTCTGAACAGTTTTTATTCGATACGAGTTTGTGATAGGGTTGAAAATAAGGGAGTTATGCGGCTTGTGGCATACATACACCACAAACTCTCTAAAAAAGGTGCTTGGGTAAACTTATGTGAGATATTACCACCAAATAACTTCCCTTGGCCCCAATGCCAGGTCCTATATCCCGAATTCTACATCGCACATAAGCGTATTAGTCACGGTTACTGATATACTTGATGGGCTATGTTTGAATATTTTGTTACCTATTTTAAATTTTGTCTTAATATAACTGACCGTTTATGCTTATTATGTGTAGCGTAGGTAAGAATGAGTTACTTAGGGAGTTGTTACCACCTGTTATCTGTTTACATAGCAATAAACTATGCTGTAATTGTCACCAGCCAATCTATATATGAAAGGAGACGCTATCAAAGATTATCATAGAACTAAGAACATTGGTCTAACTTCACTGTGCAGAGTTTAATGTACAATGTGTAAGAATGGGGCACCCATCCTAGTCAGGTTAGGCAAGTGGTGTTGCTCCCCTAGGTTGGGTTAGAAGTTTACCATGAGATTTCAGTTGTGCACATGTAAAGATTGTTTTAGTAACTTATAAAAGTATAGAATTGAAGATGTGTTAGATCGAGGATGAAGGTTATATCTAAAGGTAGATGTGGGGAATAATAATATTGCATGGTTTTATGATACCCAGTGTAAAGTTTTATTTGATGGCTGCAGTACATTCATACATACATATACCAAAGGCCCTTCCCCCAATTTTGGGGGGTAGCCGACATCAACAATGAAACAAAACAAAAAGGGGACCTCTACTCTCTACGTTCCTGCAGTACATATTTCAAATTAATGAATTGAAAGATATTCTTAACAATCCTAGCCTTTTTTTTCATAGCAAAATGTGCTCTATTGCTACTGTTTTCTCATACAGTAATGCTTTTTATAAAGCAACAACAGCAGGCATAAATCCTTTCATTACTATCAAAGTTAAGAATAGGTTTTAGTAAATACTGTACAGTATTGCTTCTTATAAACTTACTTCGTTTGTACGGACAGTATACTGTTTTTGAGCACTACTTGTGTCAGCTTGGTCATAATAGTATATTTGATCTGAGGTATCAATGAGAAAAACAAACATTTTGAACATTTACGATGGGTTACCTGACGGGCGGACTGTCAATAAACTACTGTAAGTTTGTTTTGACTCGTATATTGTTACACAGTAGCCGTGGTAATGAAAATTACTTTTACACATCATGGTAAGTAAATTATTTACAAAATGAAAGAACTTCTTAAGTCTGTTTCTTTTGGGTGTAAAGTGCATGAAGGAGATATATAGGCAAAGTGGCATCAATAATAAACAATAGAGTATTTCTTGGTGCAAAATAGACCCTGTAAGGACAGTGAGACGAGCTATCACCAACAACAACTGACGGTTTATTCAAACAGGTGCGAGAATATAATACAAGGTGCGGACGGCAATGTAGCATGCGCGCTGGCGCCAATCTGGCTTGAACCAACTGCCACAAAATGTGTTTTTTCACACGTAAAAATACTTGAAATACAAGTTGATAGAAATATGTAGTGAAATGATAAATACATGAAATTGTAGCTCTGAGGGAGCGGAACAAATATATACAGTTAGCCACAGTGGGGCGAAAGGAGAATTTAAATGAAATGGAGAATTCGATGAGAATGCTGGACGACAGAGGGAGCGATGTCCTTACAAGTACTCCCCCCCCCCAAGACCTCAGGCGGCGTAGGAGGCTGATGAGGTTAGTCTTCGTATCGTTTCGGGCGCCGGAGGGTTCCTCTTGTTCTTGAACGAAGGGCGCGTCGGCGGTCGGCGTATGGATCGCTACCTCTCGTCGTCATTTGTTGCTTTTCTTCTCATTGGGCGCCTTGTTTTGAGGTGGCACTCTGGATCTGCCAGGTCCCGCGGAGGCAGTGTTGCTTCCTTCGAGAAACGCCGGGTTCACTCGGTCTATTGAGACCCAGTCCTCTTGGCCATGCACGTCGAGAAGGAAGGCTTTCGTCATTTTCTTGATTACTCGGTAGGGGCCTCGATAGGGTCTCGTTAGCGGCTGTCGATGGGTGTCGACACGGACGAAAACATAGTCACAGTCGTCCAGGTTCCTCGGCTTGAAATGCTTAGTTCTGTCCTGGTAAGTTTTAAGACATGGCCTGAACTTCCTGGCGATGTCGTTAAGATGATCCAGCTGCGTGTCGTCGGTTGATGTGGGAAAGAATTCGCCGGGAACTGCGAGTGCCTCTCCATAAACCTTTTCAGCGGGCGATGGCTCGCCATTTTCGCGAGGGGCGGTCCGAAGGCCAAGAAGTACCCTAGGAAGTCATGATTTCCATTCTCCGTCGGTGCAGCTCGCCATCAGGGACGCCTTGAGGGCGCGATGAGTTTGTTCGACTATGCCGTTTGCTGCGGGGTTGTATGCTGTGGTGCTGTGGAGTGTCGTTCTCATCAGGTTTGCCAGAGCGAGCCATATCTCTGACAGGAAAGCGGGGCCTCTGTCCGTCGTGATGTCGTCAAGAATGCCAAATCTGCTCACCCAGCTCGACAAAAGGGCTTCGCCGCATGCTTGGGTTGTAGCTTCGATCATCGGTAATGCTTCCAACCACCTCGTGGAGCGATCGATGATTGTCAGCAGGTAGCGAGCAGATCCCGAAGGCGGCAAAGGTCCCACGACGTCGATGTGAATGTGACCGAAACGTCTTTTCGGTTGGGGAAAATCCCCTATCCCCGATTCGGTGTGATGGCCGATCTTGCTCATCTGCCAATTGATGCATGTCTTCGCCCATTCCCGGGCGTCGTTTTTGATCCCTGGCCAGATGAACTTTTCAGATAGGAGGCGAGCAGTGGTGCGTCCCGAGGGGTGTGAAAGTCCATGGATGAAGTCGAATATTTTTCTTCTGCAGGAAGCCAGAATCCAGGGACGTGGGTGGCCGGTGCTGGTGTCGCAGAGGATAGTTACTCCTGCCGGCCCGAGGGGAATTGCAGTTATCTTGAGCACAGGTGATTCTGTGCCTCTAGGTTGATGCGCTGCTCGGATGAGAGGTTGGCGTAGTCAATTCTCGGGTGGATTGCGTCGATTTCAATCCTTGAAAGGGCGTCTGCGTCTGGGTTTTTCTTTCTGGGAACGTAGCTTATGGTGCACCCGAATTCGGCGATTGCTGCTAGACGACGTTGTTGTCGGGAGGACCATGCGTCTGTCGATTTTGTGAAGGCGTTTACGAGGGGTTGATGGTCCGTCGCGATGGTGAAGGGTGTGCCCTCCAGAATGTGCCTGAAGTGGCGGACGGCGAGGTAGACGGCGAGGAGCTCCCTGTCGAAGGTGCTGTATCTTGTTTCAGCGGGTTTCAGTTTTCTGCTGAAGAATGCCAGTGGTCGAGGAGAACCATCGACGAGCTGTTCCAGCACAGCCCCGCAGGCGACGTTGCTGGCGTCGGTCGTCAGTCGCAGAGGGGCGTTGTCGTCGAAGCAAGCCAGGGGGTTGGCGTTTGCGAGGGCGTCCTCTGTCCGGGTGAATGCGTGTTGTTGTGGGGAACCCCACTCAAGTTTCTTCGCCTTTCCCTTCAGGACTTCGTCGAGGGGTGTCAGGGTCTGTGCGATGTTGGGGATGAAGCGCCTGTAGTAATTGACCATCCCCAGGAACTCCTGAAGTTGGCGGGTAGTCGTAGGTGTCGGGAACTTTCTGATGACGTCCACCTTGGTTGTCATGGGTTTTACCCCACTCGAGGATGCGCGATGACCGAGAAAGTCCACTCCTTTGGCGCCGAACGTGCATTTGTCGAAACGTACAACCAGGCCATTCTCCTGCAAGCGTTTGAGGACGGCACGGACTTGCCTCTGGTGTTCCTCCTTGGTCCTTGAGAATATCAGGATGTCGTCAACATAGCAGACGCAGAATGGTAGGTCACCCAGGATGCTATCCATTAGGCGTTGGAAGGTCGCCCCCGCATTGCGTAGACCGAAGGTTGAGTATGCGAAGGTGTAGGATCAACGGTGTCACAATGGCAGTTTTCGGAATGTCCTCTGGAAATACGGGGACCTGGAAGTAAGACTTGAGAAGGTCCATCTTGGTGAAGTATTTCGCGCCATGCAACGCATTCGTCAGGTCTTGCATGTTGGGCAGAGGGTAGTGGTCGGGTGTTGTGATGAGGTTGAGGCGCCTGTAGTCGCTAGTCGCCGCAAGATCTCCAGGTCCCGTCAGGCTTCTTTACCATATGTAGGGGAGATGCCCAGGGGCTCGATGCTTTCTTACAGATACCCATGCGTTCCATGTCCTCAAAGGCGCGTTTGGCGTCCCTCAGCTTCTGGGGCGGGAGGCGGCGGAATTTGGCGTGTGTAGGAGGTCCCGTCGTCGTGATGTGGTGGTAGATCCCGTGCTTGGAGGGGGATCCCGGCGATTGGCAGAGCTCGGGCTTGAAAACGTCAGGAAATTCTTGCAGAAGGTCGGCATAGGGCTGCGTCTTAACAGCAGATACGGACATTGTGGCAGGGGTGGCTCTTAGGGCGCGGGACCGGTAGGTTCTTGTGTCGATTAGGCGTTTCCCAGCAACGTCGACGAGTAGTCCGTGGGGAGCGAGGAAATCTGACTGACGTCAGCGATGGCGAAGGGCCAGGAATACGAACGGCCCATGATAGATATCCTGAGGACCCTAGTCCCATAACACCGCATGGGAGACCCGTTGGCGGTGACGAGCGAGGGGGCGTCTTTGCTGGGACCACGGTCTAGGTCGGCTTGTGACGGCAGGAACGTTGACTGCATAGCACCGGTGTCGACCATGAGTCTATGGTTGGAGACGGTGTCGAGGATATAGAAACCATTCTTGCTTTGGTTTCCTGCAGCTGCGATGGTGGTAGGTGGTTTCTTCTGGCGTCATCTTCTAGGGAAATTGCATGGTGCCCCACATTTCTTGCCGTCGATGCCGAACTGCCGATGGTAGAAACACCACGCTGGATTAGGCCTAGGGCTCGGACGTGTCGGTTGTGGTGGTTTCCTCCTTGCCAGAGCGTTGATCTCGTCCTCGTCGTCAGGAGGCTTTGCTGAAGCGTCTATGGAAGAGCAGCTGAAGGAGGAGAACGAAGATGATACTGATGATGCCCCGAGGTGGGATGTTTTGGAGGCCTTGTGGAGCTTCTAAGCCTTCGACAGGAGTTCGTTCATCGGAAGTGTGTCGGCATCCGTCAATTGGGCCCTTACGTCCTGCGGAAGGAGATCTTAACACGCTTGTTTGAGCAACGAGGGTTAGAACAGGCGACATCTCAGGTCCTATATTAGCACTCGTGCAATCATCTAGGAGACACGTTGTGTTAGCTGATGCTACGTTTCCATTAAAGGTCTCAGGTCTCAGGTTAGGAAAAATACATAATACTTTTTAAAAAAAATTTTATATTTCTTTTTTTGTATCAGTTGGAATACAGTATTGCGTAGTTATTAATTTTCTTTCATATTTGGGTTACTAATACTGAGTTTGTAAATTATATCCCCTGAATTTTTGGTCTTGTTTTCAATTCTTTAGTTTTTTTATTCATCTGTTCAAAACTAGTTTGCATAGCTTAGATAAGACGAACTGAGGGCTAGGTAAAAGTCTAAACTTGCAAATGTAATCAATAGCTAATATTAATTAGTTTTGAAAGGAAAATTCAAAGCTTGCTTTACTTGAGCATTCAGAGCATATGTTAATTATTCTTTTTTTAATTCCAGATTTCTACAAGCAAAGAATAACAGTTTCCGTGAACAGGAAGCCGAGGTTGATGAGCAGCGGTCTTTGATCCTAAGCCCCAAGATGAGGATGGTTTTCTCTCATGCCAAGATAAGTACAACTCTGCCAACTCTTGAGTTCAATCTACTCATGGCCACTGTTATCTCAGCTGATGGAAGAATAGCAAAGGGTATGACCAGCCCATGGCTGTTCCACACTCATTTTCCCTTCCAAAATAACTTTGTGCCAGTGGCAGCGTGGGTGCCCAGGTTTATTGAGGCCCTTAAAGTACAACGTGACTGGCTGATAAGAGATGAAACAGTTGGAAGAGCTTAAACAACATTCTAGCCTAGTGTCCCTTTTTGTCAAGCAGCCCTGAATCACAGTACCTGTGATGAGAGCCAAGTACCTGGGAATGGTCATCGATACAGAAGAGGAATTGGTTCAACTGACATAATGGCGGGATCAAATTGTCATCCTTAATCGAGCAGCTGTCCACTCTATAAGAGATTACCAATGGAAATCCCAATGGACAACAAAAATCATATTCAGATGAATATGCCGTTGTAAGTAGTGTGGATATGACTTAAACAAGCCGTAAGCAAACACTGTTCCCTTTTCTGTTTTCTAATCTTTTGTTAGTTTTCAAAGAGCTTTGAATATTTTGTGCTTCATAAACCCTTTTTTGTTCCTACACACAATACAAATGTTCGACTTCGGCAAGGCTGGAAATGGCCGGTTAAACTTTTAACGAGATAGTACCGTAGTAGTTGGCGGGTGGCAAGTAGGCCACCCCCAAGGTAGCATAACATCTGCTTTGACTTAAGCCACTGAAGAGTAAAGACGTACTTTTCGGTGTCATTGTGCTGTTGTGGCCTCTCCCCTGTGAGTGTGTTATTATCAGCTTGCACGATTCAGAGAAGGTCTTCAAGTTCTCCCTTCACCCGTGTCATCTTTGCTGAGTATTCGCCTTAACTTCTGAAGGAAAATGAGTAAAGGTAGTCCGGGAAGTCCGATCAACAGGTGTTACGTCCTACCGTTTCTCTCCCGTTGGAGAGACGTTGCTGGTTGCAGTAGTTTCAGAAACCTCCCTTCTTGAGTGAGTTCTAAGTGTTGTCTAATACATACATACATACATATACCAAGGCACTTCCTCCAATTTTGGGGGGTAGCCGACATCAACAAAAAAACAAAAACAAAAAGGGGACCTCTACTCTCTACGTTCCTCCCAGCCTAACAAGGGACTCAACCGAGTTCAGCTGGTACTGCTAGGGTGTCACAACCTACCCTCCCACATTATCCACCACAGATGAAGCTTCATAATGCTGAATCCCCTACTGCTGCTACCTCCGCGGTCATCTAAGGCATCGGGAAAAAACATTGGTTTACTGTACACAACATTAGGGAGTGTCTGGATACTCGGTGGAGGTGTTTTCACACAAATTTCTTGTGCTTGGTTTAGTGCCAGTTGTGAAGGTTGAGAGTTGACCCATAATGGGAAAAAACATCTGTTCTCACAACTTACAGACTGAGCATACCACCACTGAATGGGAGTGCAGGGTATTACTATCCAGCAACTAGCCTTCCCTTTATTCTGGCTCCATGGAAACAGGAATACTGGATGTAGAGTATTCATAGCTTCAGTTAAAATTACAAAAATTATGAAAATTTTAAAGAGGAAAATAAATTTTTCTATTTTTATTTTATTTGTAATTGTTTATTTTTTTACGATTAATTTCATGGAAGTGATTCTGAATGTGATTTTTTTTAAAATCAAACACTTGTAAAATTTAAACAAAAATATGTTGAGGTTCGAGCTGCAAGTTAGGAAGTCAGTTGGAGTCACGAGCTCACAGAAGCAACCACAAGAGTGTGACTTGTAAATTGTTCAACCTTATTTGGAGTTGTCGACTGTTTTTAACTAATTAGAGTGTATTTGCAACATGCTAATGCCCCCATCAGTATTTTGTAAGTGCCCTGTACTTGTCTGAATAAAGTCGTCTTAAGTTCAGCATCTCGTGTGTCCGTTGGAAACCTAAATGGACTAGCGTGGGTAAGTGCTTGAATGCCATAACTGTTTTAACAGTACAGTATCTGGATAATTGTTAGCCTATGTACATACATACATATACCCAGGCACTTCCCCCAATTTTGGGGGGTAGCCGACACCAACAATGAAACAAAACAAAAAAGGGGACCTCTACTCTCTACGTTCCTTCAGCCTAACCAGGGACTCAACCGAGTTCAGCTGGTACTGCTAGGGTGCCACAGCCCAACCTCCCACATTTCCACCACAGATGAAGCTTCATAATGCTGAATCCCCTACTGCTGCTACCTCCGCGGTCATCTAAGGCATCGGAGGAAGCAGCAGGGCCTACTGGAACTGCGTCACAATCGCTCTCCATTCATTTCTATTTCTAGCACGCTCTCTTGCCTCTCTCACATCTATCCTCCTATCACCCAGAGCTTTCTTCACACCATCCATCCACCCAAACCTTGGCCTTCCTCTTGTACTTCTCCCATCAACTCTTGCATTCATCACCTTCTTTAGCAGACAACCATTTTCCATTCTCTCAACATGGCCAAACCACCTACGTACTAACTACAAACCTGAAACTATGGGGAATTGAAAACTGTACAGTGATTCTGCCATGAAAATAAATAATATTCACTCGTGATCTGCAAGAATTCACCACACTGGATGATCTACCCTGGTAGCTGCATAACGATCCTCAACGTGGGATCTCCTCTGCATAATGATCCTCAACGTGGGATCTCCTCTGCATAACGATCCTCAACGTGGGATCTCCTCTGCATAACGATCCTTAACGTGGGATCTCCTCTGCATAACGATCTTCAACGTGGGATTTCCTCTGCATAACGATCCTCAACGTGGGATCTCCTCTGCATAACGATCTTCAACGTGGGATTTCCTCTGCATAACGATCCTCAACGTGGGATCTCCTCACCTTTGGGAAATCTGTCGTCCATAGACGCCTCGGGGAGGCATGGGAGGCCCACCTGAGTATCCAATCCATCTCTGGGATATGATACACAGAAGTAGCAGGATGGAGGGAGTTTCCCCTCTATTAACCCTTTTACCCCCAAAGGACGTACTGGTACGTTTCACAAAACTCATCCCTTTACCCCCATGGACGTACCGGTACGTCCTTGCAAAAAAATGCTATAAATTTTTTTTTTTTCATATTTTTTATAATATTTTGAGAAAATTCAGGCATTTTCCAAGAGAATGAGACCAACCTGACCTCTCTATGACAAAAATTAAGGCTGTTAGAGCAATTTAAAAAAAATATACTGCAAAATGTGTTGGGGAAAAATTAACCCCTTGCGGGTTAAGGGTTGGAAATTTCCAAAGAGCCTGGGGGTAAAAGGGTTAAAAGTATGCCATAGTTGCTTCATTTCACCCTAAAAATGTCTGTTTCCATTAGGGAACTCCCACAGTTATTCAAGCTTCTCAGTCAGACCCACTTCAGATTGGCATCTGAAGTGCTTGCTCAGGCCTTATTCGTATTCATCCCAATTTTGTTGGGTATATATTGGTTGATGATTCTTGTCCTGTGTTTTCGTCCTAACTAACATTGACTAAACACATACATATATACATACATACATATACCAAGGCACTTCCCCCAATTTTGGGGGGTAGCCGACATCAAACAAGTGAAACAAAAAAGGGGACCTCTCCTCTCTACGTTCCTCCCAGCCTGACAAGGGACTCAACAGAGTTTGGCTGGTACTGCTAGGGTGCCACAGCCCACCCTCCCCCGTTATCCACAACAGATGAAGCTTCATAACACTGAATCCCCTACTGCAATCTCCGTGGTCATCTAAGGCACCGGAGGAAGCAGTAGGGCCTACAGTATTGGAACTGCGTCACAATTGTTCGCCATTCATTCCTATTTCTAAACACATTTGAAGAAAATGTTTTTTATGATATGAAACACTATTTTTTTATTATTGCCATATATTATTGAAATAATTATGACTTTAATATAAAAATATCATATCCAAGATACAGAGAAGTGTAATGGACTTTGTAGTACAGTATTACCTTTGATTGGGGAATGTATTACTTAGTTCCAGAAAATTATTATTATTTTAAGTGTTGTTATTATTTCCGGACTTTAAAATGCCTCACACGATAGATTCCATGTTAATTAAAGATGGAATAGCTAGCGAGATAAACTTTAGAAAATTAGATAATCTTTTTTATGAAGATGAATTATACAGATAGGCTTAGTAAATGATCAAGATATTATTGAAGATAGACAAGTTCAGTAATGCTATTGCTTATACATTTATGAAATAAAAGTTTTGAATGGAACTTGAGAGATTTATAAAAACAGAATTTTAACCCTTTTACCCCCAAAGGACGTACTGGTACGTTTCACAAAACTCATCCCTTTACCCCCATGGACGTACCGGTACGTCCTTGCAAAAATATGCTATAAAAATTTTTTTTTCATATTTTTAATAATTTTTTTGAGAAAATTCAGGCATTTTCCAAGAGAATGAGACCAACCTGACCTCTCTATGACAAAAATTAAGGCTGTTAGAGCAATTTAAAAAATATATACAGCAAAATGTGCTGGGGAAAAAATAACCCCTTGGCGGTTAATGGTTGGAAATTTCCAAAAAGCCTAGGGGTAAAAGGGTTAATTGTTGGTTATGTATTGGTGATTGCATCATGTTACGGATGACAGTACATTTCTGCTCGCTTGCAAGCTCAGTTTGTAGCTCATTACGGATTTACTTTGGGTAAAGACTAACACTTACTTTTATTACCCGGAATGTGATTCAATTGGCCATCTTTATCTGATACAGCAACAATAACAAAAATATTTATAAAGCAATATAAATATCCAGGGAGGTTCATAGAGACGCTGATTACAAAAATTTCCCATATCTATTATTTTAAGATGTTTTTAAAAACATGGCTAGAATATTTAATTTTCTTTTTCAGATTACAGTATTGACATCGGCATGAAGTTAAAGTATTGACGACACCGCTGAAGAATTGTTTGATGGAAATTACTGCTCGTTTACAAGGAACGCCATTGTTTTTTGCCACATTATAATTACTAATTCTGTAATTTATTTGTGTGCGTATGATCGATGCATGATCGTCTGAATGTTAGATAGTTCACTGATGATAGGTAATTATGTTGAGGAATTTATACATTCTTAAATGAAAATTGTCTTTTGCTGCTCAATGACCAATGACTGAGTGGGTATATTAACTGAACTGGGTCTTCATATTAATTGATAGGTGCATTTATATGTTCGATATTAATTTATTCTTCCTTTCCAAAGATCTACTGTAAGTCTGTTTGACCTAAACTCTTCTGTCAATATCATTATTACTACTAGGCAAGCTACAACCCTGGCAAAATGCCTCAAGTCCAAGAGGGAAAAATGAGTTGGATATAATTAATGAATAAAGTGTTTTAAGATCAGTAACAACGTTTAAAGTAGATCAGTCATATATACAATATAGAACTATACATATCAACGTGGTCAACAGAAAAGCGTATGTACAAACAGCTTGTTTTTGGTAGTTTTTTTAAGTTCAAGTGTTAGTTGAAGGGCCATTATTGGGTTTTAAAAATGGTTTCCCCGAGTTCATATAATTTCTTTTTATTTTAAAATTTCCAGAGACATACAGTACATACTTGATTTTGTAATGTCAATCCCAGTTAGTTAGTTAGTTGTGATTCCTACATCACTGCGTGGCAGAGAGGCTTCTTACGTTAGGTCTTCACCATCGATCGTTCGGCTTGCCATTCAGCTGAAAAAGAAATTTCCCACATTCCCCATTTAAGGATGCCATCCAACACCCATTGGAATTCTAGACATTTACTCCTTTGTGCCCATTTTCCTGTTTTGCTAATTACTCAGGAGTTAGTAAACGACATTGAGGCTTAGCATGACTCTGATCTTTTCCGACCGGCCACATGCCTATGTCATCCAGATTAGCTTTTTTCTCTCTTCCTCCATCAGGGAAGCTCCTCAATCTTCATGGTAAAAGATTCTGCTCGCCCCTCAATACCAGTTTTTCAACTGGGAATTGGGTTAAGACTCCTCCCAGAATGGTCTACACTCATTAGGAGCTTATAGGGAGCTCAAGCTGCAGGAGTATTTCAGGAGTTTCCAGGTCCCTCAATCTACCTTGCTCGAGCCCAGGTGACGAGCGGTAGATAAGACTTCCTGCCTCATGACTATCCTAGCCTTGACTAAGTAGGTAGGAGATTGCATATTTTGGCCTGTGTCATAAGTCATTCTTGAGGATGTGTCTCCATCGCCTTGGTTCATGAGTCCGGGGTCAGTACCTAGAACCCAGCTGTCCGTGAGTTCAAGTGCGTCTTCATCTCTTCCCTACAGAAAGCATACTGTTTCTTCATGACTTTCGCTCTTGTACATGATTGAACTACTTTGATATTTCCAAGGAAAGTAAACCAGTTAATTTGGTTATAGGGAGTTTTTCCCTCCTAAGATTAAGTCTCCTATTAAAGGAAGGTTTGCATTTGTGTAGGAACAAATCACAAAGTTTTAGGTAATTTGGGATTTTACCTATGTTTGTTTGTTGCCAGCTTAACCCAAGAAGTTTCAAATGAATTTTGATGAAAATTTCAGGAAATGTCAGGAATGGCTTAACCCTTTTACCCCCAAAGGATGTACTGGTACATTTCACAAAAGCCATCCCTTTACCCCCATGGACGTACCGGTACTTCCTTGCAAAAAAATGCTATAATTTTTTTTTTCATATTTTTTATACTTTTTTGAGAAAATTCAGGCATTTTCCAAGAGAATGAGACCAACCTGACCTCTCTATGACAAAAATTAAGGCTGTTAGAGCAATTTAAAAAAAATATACTGCAAAATGTGCTGGGAAAAAAATAACCCCTTGGGGGTTAAGGGTTGGAAATTTCTAAATAGCCTGGGGGTAAAAGGGTTAATAGCCGCATTTATCTTTGCTGATAGCATACTCCTATTGAAGGGCTCAGGTTTGTATAGTAAGGTAAAATATAAATTGCTTTACAAATTTGTAATTTTTTTATAGAAACATACAGTACAGTAGTGCACAAATCGCAGTTTCAAGTATTCTAAAATTTCTAATGCTGATTAGAATTTTATTTGGAACAGAATTACATCTTTAAAAATTTGTGATTTTTCACCATTTAAATGTTCTACCGGAAATCGCAGTTTTAAATATTCTAAAATTTCCAATGCTGATTAAAATTTTATCTGGAACAGAATTACATCTTTTAAAATTTGTGATTTTCAATATTAAACTTACCCGATAATCATGTAGCTGTCAACTCCGTTGCCTGACAGAATTCTATGGAGGGATACGCCAGCTATCACAATACTAGAAGGGGGTGTACTTACCAGCGCCACCTGTGGCCAGGTACTCAATCATTTGTTGTTGACACCTCCTCAATTATTCCTCTGTCGTGCTTCCGGCTAGACGTTCTGGGATACGCTTATGGTCTTCGAGTTTATTCACGGATATTTGGTGAAGTATTCTCTCAGATTAACGGCTGTCGCTTTACTGGAATCCTTCTTATATTAGCTAGATAGCTTTTATATAATACTGATATAACGGTTAACGAATTTTGCTTGTTTTTGGATCACCCTTTGGCTAACTCTTTGAAACAAGATGTCTGACGTTTCGCAAGCCCCCTCCCATAGACGATGTAGGTCTTGCAATAGGCGTATTCCGAAGGCCTCGGTAGATCCTCACACCGCTTGTTCTGACTGTAGGGACAGGCCCTGTCTATTAGAAAATCGATGTGAGGAATGCGCCGGACTTTCGGAATTGGAATTTGTCCGTCTTTTAAAATATTCATCTAAGTTAGAGAGAGGTAGAGTTAGGAGAAGTTCTTCTCACTCTTCTATGTTTTCCTCACCTCATGATCCCCTACCTTTTCCTACCCCTGTAGTGGCTACCCCCGAACCTACTGTGTGCCCTCCGCCTGATATGTCAGTTGTTTTGCGTGCTATTCAGGCTTTAGGCGATAAAGTAGAATCAGTGGTAAGTGACCATAAGTCTCTGATGGCCGAAGTTAAAGAACTGAAGGTCAAGAGTGCAGTGGGTGGAATTAGTGCCAGTGCTGTGACGAGTGCTAGTGTCGGTGCAGTGCCAAGTGCTAGTGGTGCCAGTGTGGTGCGTGAGGATTTTTCTGTGCGAGCCAGTCGTCCTCCCAGTCCGGGACCTCTTGCAAGCTCCCATGCCCAGGGGAGAAGCAATGTCGAAGGGCTTAAGGGTTCGACAGGCCTTGTTAGGCGCACAGAACTATCCTCGGTGGTTGCGGGCGTGTCTTCCTTAGACCGTCACTCCCACCTGCAGACGATTGAGCCCGTCTTATTCTCGTCCGCTGATCAACTAGCAGGGAAGAAACGTTGGTCTCAGGTCTCGAGACCGCTTAAACGTAGAGTCCAGTCCGCGAGTGCTCAGCCAGGTTGCAGTCATTGGCTCAGCTCTGACTCGCCTCAGTCATCTGTCGACTGTACTCCGCCCAAGAGGAGTAAGGTTCTGCCAAAACAGAGCCCGACTGTGACTTTACCTCAGTCTGTTATCGTTTCTGCCGATCCCAAGTGGACCCTGCTTCAGTCCATGCAAGCTCAGCTTTCGGACTTGATGC
Organism: Palaemon carinicauda; assembly: GCF_036898095.1. Lineage (NCBI taxonomy): Eukaryota > Metazoa > Arthropoda > Malacostraca > Decapoda > Palaemonidae > Palaemon > Palaemon carinicauda. The sequence continues at coordinate 62,134 of NW_027170722.1, forward strand.
GTGAGTGTCGGGCTGAGAGTGTTGCACCTCCTCCTCCGCCTACACTCCCTCCGCCTGTTCTCGCTCCGCCTGTGCTCGCCCCGCCTGCACTTGCTCCGCCTGGTCGCAGCACCATCTGCCAGGCGTACGATGTTGAGCCACTTTCGGAGTTCGCTGTTCCCAGTGGTGTTCAGCCTCAGCCTTCTTTAAGGCAACCCTTGCTTTGGGATCAGGAGAGTTATTCCACTCTTCCTCCGCCTCCCCTTGCTGCTCCACCAGTGGTGCAACTCTCGGTTGGGGTACAACAACCTCTCCCCTCCGTGAGTCTGTCTGCTCAGCCATCGCTGCAGCGAGCTCAACCCTCCTCAAGGCAAGCTCCTCTACACCCTGGACTTGCGCCTCAGGAGCCTCAGCTTGCGAGAACTTTACCTTGTTCTGCGCAGCCTCAACCTCATCATGCTCCGCTCATCTCACAGGAACAGGAACGGACTACTCCGCCTCCGTCCTCCGCTCAGCTTGTGCAATCCTTGGGTTCAACCTCTCTTGCTAGGAGTCAACCTCCTTCACCCATGCGCCTGCCTTCTGCTTCGTCTGTTGTTCAGCCTTTGCAGTCTGAGCCTCAGGTTTTCCCTCAACAGTTACTGGAAGAGGAAACCACTGTTATTGTTCCTACCCGTTCTGACTCTGCGGTTCAGCATTCTGGTCCGATCGCTTCGCTTCCCTCTGCTGATGAGGTGTCGGATGATGAGGAGGCACACCTTGATCCCTCATCAGACGTGGACGAATCTAAGCTTTCTCCATTGTCGATTGATTTTCGTAAGGTCTTGGCTCTACTCAGGGAGATTTACCCAGACCACTTCGTCTCTGCTATTCCCCGCTCTCCACCATCTGAGTTTTCGCTGGGCGTACAACAAGCTAAGTCCAACTATACTAAGCTTGTCCTAGCTAGATCCTCCAAGAGGGCTTTAAGGATCTTAGGGGAGTGGCTGCAGTCTAAACAACACCTTGGCAAGACTTCCTTCATGTTCCCTCCAACGAAGCTCGCTTCGAAAGGTTGCGTTTGGTATGCCACAGGGGAAGCACCAGGCTTAGGAGTACCTGCCTCTGCCCAGGCTGACTTCTCAAGTCTGGTGGACTCGCCTCGGAGGACTGCTATGAGACGCTCGAAGGTTTGTTGGACCTTCTCATACCTGGATCATTTTCTGAAAGGGTTGTTCAGAGCATTTGAAATGTTCAACTTTCTCGACTGGTGCCTGGGAGCCCTCAGCAAGAAAACCTCTCCTGCGGATAAAGATTCTGCCATGCTAATAATGTCCTGCATGGATAAGGCCATCAGAGATGGATCGGGTGAGCTAGCGTCGTTATTTGTATCAGGGGTGTTGAAGAAAAGGGAACAACTGTGTACCTTCCTTTCCGCCAGCATTACACCTTGCCAACGGTCACAACTCCTTTTTGCTCCTCTCTCAAAGTTCCTCTTTCCCGAGGAGCTAGTTAAGGACTTGTCGGCTGCCCTGATACAAAAGGACACGCACGATCTTGTAGCCTCATCGGCTCGTAAGTCTAAGGTTGCCACCTCAGTCCCCAAGACTTATCGCTCCCCAGTGGCTGATACCCCGGCTACGAGGTTCATACCGCCCTTTCGTGGTAGAGCCCCCAGCCGAGGAAGCTCCCGTCCAGACTCTCACAGGAGCAAGTCTAGGAAAGGATCCAGGACATCTAAGGGAAAGAACTGACTCTCAGATTCTCCAGACAACAGTAGGAGCCAGACTCAAGATCTTCTGGCGAGCCTGGGAGAAGAGAGGTGCAGACGCACAGTCTGTCAGTTGGCTGAGGTACGGTTACAGGATTCCATTCTGCCTCAAACCACCTCTGACCACATCGCCCATCAACCTCTCTCCCAACTACAAAGAAGAGGACAAGAGGCTAGCATTGCAACAGGAGGTGTCGCTACTTGTGCAGAAGAAGGCAGTGGTTATAGTCCGGGACCATCAATCCCCGGGCTTCTACAACCGTCTCTTTCTTGTGGCCAAGAAGACAGGAGGTTGGAGACCGGTGCTGGACGTCAGCTCTCTCAACGAGTATGTCACCAAGCAGACGTTCACGATGGAGACGACCAAGTCGGTCTTAGCAGCGGTCAGACAGGAGGACTGGATGGTCTCGTTGGACTTGAAAGATGCATACTTTCACGTTCCCATTCATCCAGACTCCCAACCTTTCCTGAGATTCGTTTTCGGAAAGGTTGTCTATCAGTTCCAAGCCCTGTGTTTTGGCCTAAGCACAGCTCCTATGGTCTTTACTCATCTGATGAGGAATGTAGCGAAATTCCTACACTTATCGAACATCAGAGCCTCCCTCTACCTAGACGACTGGCTGTTGAGAGCCTCCACGAGTCGTCGTTGTCTGGAGAACCTCAATTGGACTTTAGACTTAATCAGAGACCTAGGTCTATTAGTCAATATAGAGAAATCTCAACTCATTCCCTCCCAATCCATTGTGTACCTGGGAATGGAGATTCAGAGTCAGGATTTTCGGGCTTTTCCATCGGCCCCCAGGATAAACCAAGCCCTAGAGTGCATCATGAGCATGCTGAAGAGGAGCAATTGCTCAGTGAGACAGTGGATGAGTCTCACAGGGACCCTCTCATCACTGGCCCTGTTTGTCGAGCTAGGAAGACTCCACCTCCGCCCTCTTCAATTCCATCTTGCTGCTCATTGGGACAAGGGCTCGACTCTAGAAGCAGTCTCTATCCCTATCAACCAAGAGATGAAGACCACTCTCCTGTGGTGGAAGCACAATCTCCTTCTCAAGGAGGGTCTATCATTGGCCATCCAGACCCCCAATCTTCATCTCTTCTCAGATGCATCGGACTCGGGCTGGGGTGCGACCTTGGACGGACGGGAATGCTCAGGAGTATGGAACAAGGAACAAGGATTACTCCACATCAACTGCAAGGAACTGTTAGCAGTTCATCTAGCCCTGTTGAACTTCAAGTCCCTCCTGCTAGGCAAAGTGGTGGAGGTGAATTCAGACAACACCACAGCCTTGGCTTACATCTCCAAGCAAGGAGGGACCCATTCGAGGAGCCTTTACGAGATCGCAAGGGACCTCCTCATTTGGTCAAGAGGTCTAAACCTCACTCTGGTCACGAGGTTCATCCAGGGCGATATGAATGTTTCAGCGGATCGCCTCAGCAGAAGGAATCAGGTCATTCCCACGGAATGGACCCTCCACAAGAGTGTGTGCAACAGACTTTGGACCTTGTGGGGTCAACCTACCATAGATCTGTTTGCCACCTCCATAACCAAGAGACTTCCGCTTTATTGTTCCCCTGTTCCAGACCCTGCAGCGGTTCATGTGGATGCTTTTCTTCTGAACTGGTCCCATCTCGACCTGTACGCATTCCCTCCGTTCAAGATAATAAACAAAGTTCTGCAGAAATTCGTCTCGCACGAAGGGACACGGCTGACGCTGGTTGCTCCCCTTTGGCCTGCAAGAGAATGGTACACAGAGGTACTTCAATGGCTAGTCGACTTCCCCAGGACTCTACCTCTAAGAGTGGACCTTCTACGTCAACCACACGTAGACAGGTTGCATCCAAACCTCCACGCTCTTCGGCTGACTGCCTTCAGACTGTCGAAAGATTCGCTAGAGCTAGAGGCTTTTCGAAGGAGGCAGCCAGTGCGATTGCCAGAGCTAGAAGAGTTTCCACTCGTAGAGTCTACCAGTCTAAGTGGGAGGTCTTCCGAAGCTGGTGTAGAGCCAATTCAATATCCTCTACCAATACCTCTGTGATCCAAATAGCTGACTTCCTTCTACATCTTAGGAATGAGAGATCCCTTTCAACACCTACGATTAAAGGATATAGGAGCATGTTGGCCTCAGTTCTCCGCCACAGGGGTTTGGACCTGTCTTCCAACAAGGACCTTCAAGACATTCTCAAGTCTTTTGAGACGTCTAAAGAACGTCGTCTTTCCACTCCAGGCTGGAATCTAGACGTAGTCTTAAGGTTCCTTATGACATCTAGGTTCGAACCTCTCCAGTCAGCTTCCTTCAAGGATCTTACCCTCAAGACTGCTTTTCTCGTTTGCCTTGCAACAGCTAAGAGAGTCAGTGAGGTTCATGCCTTCAGCAAGAACATTGGTTTCACAACCGAATCTGCAACATGTTCTTTTCAGCTTGGATTCCTAGCAAAGAACGAGCTTCCTTCACGTCCTTGGCCTAGATCGTTCGAAATACCTAGCCTCTCCAACATGGTAGGTAACGAACTAGAGAGAGTTCTTTGCCCTGTCAGAGCTCTCAAATATTATCTGAAGAGGTCTAAACCTATTCGAGGACAGTCAGAAGCCTTATGGTGTGCCATCAAGAAACCCTCGAGACCCATGTCCAAGAATGGGCTTTCGTACTATATAAGGCTTCTGATCAGAGAAGCACATTCTCACTTAAAGGAGGAAGACCTTGCATTGCTGAAGGTAAGGACCCACGAAGTAAGAGCTGTAGCTACTTCGTTGGCCTTTAATAAAAACCGTTCTCTGCAGAGCATAATGGATGCAACCTATTGGAGGAGCAAGTCAGTGTTTGCATCATTTTATCTGAAAGATGTCCAGTCTCTTTACGAGAACTGCTACACCCTGGGACCATTCGTAGCAGCGAGTGCAGTAGTAGGTGAGGGCTCAGCCACTACATTCCCTTAATCCCATAACCTTTTTTAACCTTTCTCTTGAATACTTTTAGTGTTGTTTTTTATGGTTGTTACGGTAGGCTAAGAAGCCTTCCGCATCCTTGGATTTGGCGGGTGGTCTATTCATTCTTGAGAAGCGCCTGGGTTAAAGGTTTGGTAGAGGTCCTTTAGTAGGGGTTGCAACCCCGTGTACTTTGGCACCTTTGGGTTGATTCAGCCTCCAAGAGGAACGCTGCGCTCAGTAAGGAAGACGAACTTTAAATAAAGAGGCAGAGTAACGGTTCTATTCGACTTCCTTACCAGGTACTTATTATTTCATTGTTATTTGAGATAACTGTTATATGAAATATGGGATACTTAGCTATCCTTTAATCTTGTACACTGGTTTTCACCCACCTCCCTGGGTGTGAATCAGCTACATGATTATCGGGTAAGTTTAATATTGAAAAATGTTATTTTTATTAATAAAATAAATTTTTGAATATACTTACCCGATAATCATGATTTAATCGACCCTCCCTTTCCTCCCCAGAGAGAACCAGTGGACCGAGGAATAATTGAGGAGGTGTCAACAACAAATGATTGAGTACCTGGCCACAGGTGGCGCTGGTAAGTACACCCCCTTCTAGTATTGTGATAGCTGGCGTATCCCTCCATAGAATTCTGTCGGGCAACGGAGTTGACAGCTACATGATTATCGGGTAAGTATATTCAAAAATTTATTTTATTAATAAAAATAACATTTTTTCAAAATTTAAACGTACAGTACTAGAAATCGCAGTTTTAAATGTATTAATTTCCAATGCTAATTGATATTTAAAGGTACAGTGTACTACTGGTACTGTATTCACAAATTTTAAATATTTTTTAATTTTAAGTTATAATTAAATTTAAATCTGGAACAGGGAATTATATCTTTAAGAATTTGTGATTTTCAAAATTTAAATGTACATTACATGTATTGGAAACTGCAGTTTTAAATTTTTTAATGAAAGTGCTATTTGAGATTGAGTCTGGAATAGAGAATTAATCTTCAAGATACTCGCCTAATTAAGCTAGGTTGAACTGCAATACTTATGTGATGCATGTAGGCGCATGTGTGTGTGTGTGTGTATGTGTGGGAGAGAGAAGTAGTATTTTCTGGAAGATAGCATCATTGACATGCTTCTTTTCATTTACCTTCTTTTGTTTGTTTAATCATTATTATTATATTCTTTTTACTTGCCTCTTTTTTCTTTTTACAGTGTGCCTTGAGCCGCCTAGAGATTTATTGTTGAGGAAGAACAAACTGCATTTACAAAGAATCAACGACAAATTTCTGACTGCCAAATTGCTTTGTTAATACATTTAAGCCTTCCACTTGAATCTAGTAGTTAGGCTTTTCTTTTCTTTCTCATGCTTGAGGGTACACTTGGGCACCCTATTCTATTTTATTTCTTCCTCTTGTTTTGTTGAAGTTTTTATAGTTTATATAGGAGATATTTATTTTAATGGTACCTTTCTTAAAAGGTTTTATTTTTCCATGTTATCTTTCCTCTCTGGGCTATTTTTTCTGTTGGGGTCCCTGCTTTTCCAACTAAGGTTGTAGCTTGGCAATTGATAGATAATACCAATAATATTGATCAATGACTGCCTGTAAATCTAAGTACTTGGATTGGTTTTCCTTTATCATCTTTCTGCTTTGGCTTAGCATTAACCAATTCTGTCAAAAATGTCTTGTTTAAAATTGTGGCTTGTTTAGATGAGAAATGTACAGTATAACTTTTGAGAAAAACTTCATATTAGGCATACCTTCACTAAAGGTAAACTGATTTAGGAATAGTAGAGTATAAAAAAATTAATAATTATGGTATGCTTTGTTAATATATTTAAGTTAGATAATTCATCTTTGTGTAAGCTGTGTAGTATTCAGTTTGTGATTGAAAAACTAGAATTTTTAGAGAATTCAATATTATTTCTTTGAATCTCCCCTGATATTCATATTGCTTCTTCTCCAAAAGCCTGGGGTAATCGACACTTATCCGTAGAATTTTTAAAATGTTAGAATGTCTTTTACTTCAGACAATCCACTCCCTTAGCAAAGGAACAGAGCCCTCTGCTGTAAGTGGTAGGAAGCCCAGGTTGCCACCTCGGGCAATACAGATTTCATTTTTGAAGTCGACGTTATCCATCCTCTTCATACTCTTGAGTCAGTGGAGAGGAGGATGGGCATGGATGTGAACAACAGGCGAGTATAGAATTAAGAAATTGTTATTAAAGTTCCAATGCAACGCTTCCAGATGGCTCAAATCACTGGCAGTTCTTACCTCAAACAGCCTCTACAACATGTACAATGCTCCCAAAAGCCAAGAGTTATAGTGATGGGGAGAGAACACTGCCTTGACAAACTCCTGACAGTAACCTGAACTCTGGTCCTATATATTCTTTTATTTAGATCATGGTCACTTGCTCTACTAAATTGAATGAATCCACTCTAGTCAAAAAGAATGCTTACTCTGTACCACTAGCATATAGATCTAAATTCAAAGCTCTCCTGTGAATTTCCCTTGGAGCTGAGCACAATGGAAGGAAAGAAAGGGATAGATTTTAGTATAAGCAATGCAACGAGATTAAGGTTACATACCTGGCCTAGATTGCTTGTCTAGCTTATTTTGATAAACCATTTAAATTGTGGTTTGAAATACTGGATTCCAGATTTTTTATCTTGCCCTAATCCTCTGGCACCCACGGTATGCATAGGACCTCATTGATTTCAAGGCGTATGTCTCTTTTCCTGTGCCATCTCTCTGAGCTCAACCCAATTCTTAGATCCAACCTCCCTTTGCATTGTCATCAGCCATGTTTCTCTTGGTCGACCATGTCCTCTCCTGCCCAGCAGCTTCCATTCAGGAACATCCTTCCTTTTCAAAATATGTCCCATCCATCTCCATCTTGATAATGTATCTTTCACGTTTGGCACCCCTGTCATCTTGCTAATTCTGGCATATGTTATATGTTATGTTATGAAAACAATCCTTTTCAATGCGTATTTGCTTGTTCTGCCCTCCCTGTTCTCTCCTTGAATTCTTTAACTTGTAATCCATTGCTGGTAATGGTGGTTCCTAAATATTTGAAAGAGGTTAAATTGGGTAATATTACTCCTCTAATAAGGTAATTCATTTGATCACCACTTTGAATCTGTATGACCTTTCTATCTCTGGTTGATTGCCAATCCAACCTTTCTCCCCTCCAGTACTAACCTATCAATCATTTTTTACATTTCAGCCATTGTAGAGGCAATTAGAACTATATTGTTTGCGTATTCAAGATCACATAATCTCTGGTCCCCTTTCCATTGAATGACGCCATTCATTCCTTGCATTACCTTGTTCATATAATCAATCACCAAAATAAACAGTATCGGGGATAGTATTCCACCTTAAAGTACTCCAGTCTTGACTATGCGTTTCCATTATAATGTTTACAATCTTTTCTGGTATCCAATAGTGCCTCAGAATCTTTTTATAATATACTACAGGAAGTACTATCAAATGCTTTATCTTACGTAATTGAAAATACAGTGCTGTTCTGTAGATTGGCTTTTTAAGATAATGTTTTGAGAGTCAGCAATATGAACATCGTGGGAGATTCATAGAAGTAATTAGAATTTCGGTAATATAATTTCTTATTTCTATAATCACTTGATGTTCATATACTTGCCCACTCTCCATACTGACTAATAGTATTTAGAGGAAGGGTGATGTTGGTTTCAAGACTGAAATCTATTGAAGAATTTTTATCAAACCGTTCTATTAAAGTACGAGGAGATAGAAATAGAATGAGAGAAATTTAGAGTCAAACTGAGGAAAAGAAATTCCCCAGTTCGAGAGCCCTCTTACCTGCCACAAGGCTTCAGCATTGGAATGATATGCCATGCTGAAGGCCAATGACTTCATCAAGGCATTCTCTCGTTAAGAGATTCTGGAATGCCTCCCCTTTCTATCTGAAGAGAGGAATTGAGTTTGAGGTTTTTATCTAGGTCTCTCAGTATGAAACCAATCCTAACAGTATGTTAAGCCTCCTTTAAATCAAGTTCCTAACAGATCTAGAGTGTCCAAGCTTTTGGAAGTACAACTGAAAAATGATGCCTGAGGAGTAGGTTTGTTAACAGCACAGATAGGAGAGGAAAGATGTCCTAAGTGTCCCCTTTGGTGTAATCCACCTGTTTTAAGTTTTACAGTAGAAGGTAAGAATACTTTATCTAGTAAGGTAATGAAAAGCTAGTTTTTAAAATCCACCCTTCAGTGGATTAATGGTCATCTTGTAATTCTAAAAGTAGGAGGGATAACATCATTTTAACCAGGCTGCGTATTGGCCGTACACATGCGACCCACAGTTATGTAATGAATAGGGGATAGGAGTTAGGTGGTCCCCCTTTGTAATAGCTCTCAAGCCGGTTAAAAATATTAGACTCGATACATCATGCAGGTATTAGATTGTCTACAGGAGCTTTTAAAACCTCGCCTATCCCAAGTCTCCTTGTTGATGCTGGAGAGTTACCTCTAGACCTTTACCGAATGTCTTCCATTATTCGGTATTGGTTTAGATTGCAAAGACTCCCTAGCTCTCTAGCCTTTCAGACTGCATGCCTTGTAAGACACATCATACTTTGAGTTGCACCCCAAATCTCCTCAACCTTATGGCTTTCGGGTGAAACGATTATTAAATAGTCTGGATATAATTAGAAATAAGGTACTTCCATTCATTGATTTTAGAAATATTTTAGTTGATTTTCCTGTTTTTAATCCTGAGAGGGGGACAAACCTTTAAGAAATATATTGGTGGAAAATTGTAATACCCTGAACTTGATAGAAGGTACACAGATTATTGGGGTTTATCACAAGCTTCAGTTTTTTTAATTTATTTATTTAATATTTTGAATCCTTACTTATTTCACTTTTAGACATTATACAAAAGTGATGTGATTGGTTTTATAGTTTGAAATAATACCAAAAAGTGTGAGTGTACGGATACGGTTGATTAATTCGTCTCGTATACCGCTGAATGGCCTTTGATACCCCAGTGCTTGGCTTGAGGCCAAAATGTTCTAATCCTACCCTATCCTGAGGCGACAGCCTGTGCTTTCTACCACTTATATTAGGGGGCTCTGTTCCTTTGTTAAGGGCATGTATTGTTTGAAAAAGAAGGAAAAATTTTAATATTTAAAAAATTTACAGTTAAGTGTTGATAAACCCTGGCTTCTGTAGAAGATGTAATATGAACATCAGATGAGCATAGAAATAAGAGATTTTATTAAAATTCTAATTTTAGATATCAGTGCAAGGTTAATTATATGATGTACAGTACAGGATGTTCCTTAATGTAAAACAAGTAGAATTGGTTTCATATGACACATATCATCATCACTTTGTTATTTAACCCTTTTAACCCCAGGCTATTTGGAACTTTCCAACCCTTAACCCCCACGGGTTATTTTTTTCAAGCACATTTTGCAGTACATTTCTTTTAAATTGCTCTAACAGCCTTAATTTTCATCATAGAGAGACCAGGTTGGTCTCATTCTCTTGGAAAATGCCTGAAGTTTCTCAAAATATTATCAAAAATATGAAAAAAAAATGTAAATAACAGTTTTTTGCAAGGACGTACCGGTACGTCCATGGGGGTAAAGGGATGAGTTTTGTGAAACGTACCAGTACGTCCTTTGGGAGTAAAAGGGTTAAAAGAAAAGTAGGTCCAATTTTTGCCCTTCAGTATTCAATGATTTTGATATTAGAATTGCCGTCTGTTTCCAATATCGTATTTGACAGGTTATTTCTGTAAACAATTCAAGGAAATACAGTAGTTATGGGCTGAGTCCTTCAATTTTATTTTAAACAGGATTAAGATAAATCATGCGTTGTGGTTTTTTCTCCACAATATTCTTTATAAGTCGGCTCATGATGTTTGTTATGTTATGTTTTTCTTGTTTAGTTTATGGAGAAAACAGGTAGAAGACAACACGGCCCCTTATTATTTGATGGAGAATCGAATAGTTTTAGTTTATGGAGAAAACAGGTAGAAGAAAACACGGCCCATTATTATTTGATGGAGAATTCAATAGTTTTAGTTTATGGAGAAAACAGGTAGAAGACAATACTGCCCCTTATTATTTGATGGAGAATTGAATAGTTTTAGTTTATGGAGAAAACAGGTAGAAGACAACACGGCCCCTTATTATTTGATGGAGAATTGAATAGTTTAAGAATTCATGACAGTTATAGATGATACAGTTTTTAAGAATTCAGGATTGCGATTGATAATACGTTTAATCATAATAGTTTCCATGTAGGTACAGGTATCGCCCGGGCCCTGTAAGTCAGAAAGGCTTCCCTTTATGGTTATCAGTGCAAGGATTATCAACATGGATGCTTCCTCCTTTACTATGTGTAGTTGAGAACCCTTCAATTTTCCAAACAGATTTTCATGGTCGCAGAAATTACTTCAATCTATATTACGTTTTGTATTTCTTTTTATTACTGCTTCAGTAATAGAATCACTTAAATTTAAATCAATTGTTTGTCACTAATAGTTTAGAGTACAAAAATAGATTATTGTATCATAATCTTAATGGTAATGCTATATGTATATAACCCTTTTACCCCCAAAGGATGTACTGGTACGTTTCACAAAAGCCATCCCTTTACCCCCATGGACATACCGGTACGTCCTTGCAAAAAATGCTATAAAAAATTTTTTTTTATATTTTTGATAATTTTTTTTAGAAAATTCAGGCATTTTCCAAGAGAATGAGACCAACCTGACCTCTCTATGACAAAAATTAAGGCTGTTAGAGCAATTTGAAAAAAATATACTGCAAAATGTGCTGGGAAAAAAATAACCCCTTGGGGGTTAAGGGTTGGAAAGTTCCAAATAGCCTGGGGGTAAAAGGGCTAATAGTTTAGAGTACAAAAATAGATTATTGTATCATAATCTGAATGATAATGCCATATATATTTAATCTCTTGGGATAAGTTAGTTTTTGGTATGGTTGCCAAAGTGCTGTTTGATAGTTCTTATTGGGCTTCTTACTTTTTATGTAGCGAGATCTCTGAGTTGGTTAGTTGTAACTGCGGTAATTGACTGTTCAAGGTTTACAATGCTTAAATATTTTTAGTTCATCTGCAGTTAGATTTGTCCCCTAGTTCCAACTCCTCTTATTTCAGTGAATCATTTCATATTTCATTAACTAAATGTTTTTTGTGCTTTTGCTCGATGCTTGAAATTTAGGTAGTTTTTAATGTTCCTTGCAGTAACTAGAGTTCTTGCACATTCTCATCATTGCTCCTGCATAGATATTGTTTTTTTGTTAACTAAGGAAAACGTATTTTATTCTTAATTAGTGTAAAATTCTCTTATCTTTCAAAAAGATGCTAAAAAAGATATGATGTTGGGAACATTAAGCATTTTTTGAGATACATCTATAGAGAACTTGGGTATACATTTCTGTTTTTCTTTACGCTTAATTTTGTAGAATTTTAAAGAATTAACTTTACTATTTATGGGTGGGAGTTTCCATTTGGAAAATTTCGACCATTGAAATACCGTAGCATAATTGCATGTATTAACAAAAAAGTTAGTTGAACATTTGTTGAAATTACAATGTCATTTTGATAGTTATTAAGTTTAAGAAGTCAAAGTCTCTCAAATTCTCCTGCTATTTCCAAACTCCTTTGCAACCATTGTAAAATTCTTTAGTTAGGAATTTGCAAGTTTTAATCTTGGATCATAGCTACTCATCGGGAGTGTTTGTTCTTATGCGAATACAGACTTGAGTCCTACAGGTAGGGAGTATGTTTTCAGCGCAAAGCTTGACGGCCGTTGAATCATTTAACAAGCAGTTAAGCCACGGTTGAAAGCGAGGATGAGGAGCCCTGCCTCCTTACCTATCAAAGTTTCTTCACTTATGTTTTTGGCCACATCAAGTACAGTATTACCAGTGTACCCGTAAAAGAACTTTTCATTTTCTTTTTCAGAAAGTGCATTCTGGCTGTTGATCCTCAGAAGGTGAAGCAAGACACTCAATCATGAGAGGATGAACTTAACCGGCTATATATAAACATTCTCACTGCTCCTGCTAGGGGGATGATTGTTTGCAATCGTCTCTGGTTGCCGACTATAGGTCATGGCCTCCTTTGTAGTGTCAGGCGTATGCTTTAAGGGGGAGAAAGAGAGCTTTGCTTCTTCCTTAAGTTCGTTGGGTGCAATGCTACTGCTGCTCCCGTGCTTACTTTTCTTGCTCAATCCCCTGGGAGTATGTGTCAGGAGCAAGTCGCCCTCTGTCCTAAGTCGGCGATCTTTCCCGGTGGCATGTCGGGTTCCTCTTGTTTTTGTCACACCCCATTGGAGTTGGAGGCTCTTCTCCATTTGTGCTACTGCTGATGACAAGTGTGACTGAAGGAAAGTATTGGCGTCCTTAGGTCTGTCATTGTCTCCATTGGCGACGATAGTAGGGAAGGACGTAGTCAGTGTGTCCCCGATGATGTCTGCAGTGATTGACCCTCCCCGGGGGCCTAGGTACCAGACTGGTGGGACTGCCCGCAACTTCTTGGAAGGAACTGGGGCATGCAGCTCTTCGTGTTACCCTACCTGTTTTTTCCAGGCAGTGGGGAGCCTGAAGAAGAGGGTTACGCTTTGCAGCATTCTCCCCCATCTTACATCCGAGAGTAGGGGAATTCCTTGTCGTGCCTTGGGCAATCCAGCAGAAGCATAGGGCTGAACCTTTGGTTGTGTTATTCCTTCAGGATAGTTACTTACCAACATTTCCAGGCCTTTGCTCCCCCTCCATCTTGGTTATAGAGTACTTATCCATTTTTTAAACATCGAGGACCCTCACCTTTCAGATAAAGGGAAGAGGAATGTTGGAGTGGATCACGCTCAAAGGATTCCATCAGAGGAAGACTTCTTGCTTTCAGTAGATCTGAAGGATGTGTACTTTTATTACCTAAGTATCAGTCCCTTCTTAGTGACTCATCTCCCACTACTTCAAAATATTAAACTTGCAGTAAATGTTTTTATGATGAATAGGCTGACATTAATCTATTTTTATAGTTTATATATGAAAGATCTATTTTAATGATGTTACTGTTTTTAAAATGTTTTGTTTTAATTGTTCGTTACTTCTCTTATAGTATATTTTTTTCCTTATTGCCTTTCTCACTGGGCTATTTTTCCATTTAAGCCCTTGGTGTTAGCTAGTACATCACATACTTATACTAAGGCACTTCCCCCAATTTTGTGGGTTAGCCGACATCAAACAAACAAAAACAAAAAGGGGGACCTCTCCTCTCTACGTTCCTCCCAGCCTGACAAGGGACTCAACCGAATTTGGCTGGTACTGCTAGGGTGCCACAGCCCACCCTCCCCCGTTATCCACCACAGATGAAGCTTCATAACGCTGAATCCCCTACTGCTGCTACCTCCACGGTCATCCAAGGCACCGGAGGAAGCAGCAGGGCCTACCGGAACTGCGTCACAATCGCTCGCCATTCATTCCTATTTCTAGCACGCTCTCTTGCCTCTCTCACATCTATCCTATCACCCAGATCTTTCTTCACTCCCGTGTCAGGAAAAGTCGCCGTAAACAAGTTTGCCGTAGGGAAATTCGCCTCAGGAATTTTCGCCTCGGGAAATTTCGCCCAATAGGAAAAATCAACGCAAGATAATTTTGCCGTAAAACAAGTATTTGTGATAAAAACACTTTGGTTTCTGAAGTACCATTTTATCTCTTTCAAACAACCAAGTTCGGCTTTCAAAGTTTCGATAAGTAAACAACCAATAAGGAAATCAAGTAATTTTTTTTATCTTTAATTTTATCTTTCTAAAAGTTTTTTATACATTTGACTAGTTTTTTGTAGGCAGCCAACCCAAGACGATGGTGTATCAAATGTATACTAGTAGAGGAGGACTGAAATTAGTTGACGATCTTAACCCTTTTACCCCCAAAGGACGTACTGGTACGTTTCACAAAACTCATCCCTTTACCCCCATGGACGTACCGGTACGTCCTTGCAAAAAAATGCTATAAAAATTTGTTTTTTTTCATATTTTTGATAATTTATTAAGAAAATTCAGGCATTTTCCAAGAGAATGAGACCAATCTGACACCTCTATGACAAAAATTAAGGCTGTTAGAGCAATTTAAAAAAAAATATACTGCAAAATGTGCTGGGAAAAAATAACCCCCTGGGGGTTAAGGGTTGGAAATTTCCAAAGAGCCTGGGGGTAAAAGGGTTAACTATATTTACTGATTAGATCGAAAATACGGTGAGAAAACATATTGGAAATGTGATTATATCGAGTGTAAAGCAAAAGTGCAATTGAATGGAGAGTTACTTGAAGAGGTGGATCAGTTTAAGTACTTGGGGCCTGTTGTTGCAGCAAATGGTGGAGTGGAAGCAGATGTACGTCAGAGAGTTGGAAGATGATAGTGTATCCATAGGCAAAACAGTCGGCGAGCATTGCCATCCCTCTCATCCATCTAAGCGTAAAGTTTACGAAGCAAAAACAAAAATGAAATCAATAGCCACCAATTCACAAGCCTCTGCACGGTCCATAATTGCAGAGGTTGCATCTAGTTTAGATTCAAATGCATTGGCGTTGCTGCCCACTCGAGCACATTTGTCGCGCAGTATTAGAGGCTGGAGGCAAAAGGAAAATCAAGCTCCTCCGATCCCAACCGGAAGAAGTGGGTATATTATACGTACATACATATACCAAGGCACTTCCCCCAGTTTTGGGGGTTAGCCGACATCAACAAAGAAACAAAAACAAAAAGGGGACCTCTACTCTACGTTCCTCCCAGCCTAACAAGGGACTCAATCGAGTTCAGCTGGTACTGCTAGGGTGTCACAGCCCACCCTCCCACATTATCCACCACAGATGAAGCTTCATAATGCTGAATTCCCTACTGCTGCTACCTTCGCGGTCATCTAAGGCACCGGAGGAAGCAGCAGGAAAGGGGTTAGTTTATGTACCAGAGCATTTTCATGGCCTTTATTCCAGAGGAGTACTCAAGCTTTTGACACACTTGCGCTTGGTCTTGTGATGGTTGCTCAATTAGTGGTGTAGCTAGCCCAGATCCCTTAGGAGACAGTAAGCATATCCTCTCTGGTAACATATAAATTTAACTCTGTAAAGGAGGAAGAATGACTGGCCCCTCCTCCATTCTTTCTGCCTCTATCTTAGGGACAAAGTGGTCAAAGTGTTACTCGCTTGATCTGGCTTGATGATGTGAACTACACTTCTGAGCTCCATCTTTAAACCCTATGGAAGTTCTCACCCATCCTCCATAGACAAGGATGAAGATGGTAGAATATATACCAGCACTTGGTCATCATAAGCCAGGTATATCATTCCTGACTGCAAACCCCTTTGGCAGGAAAGGGATCACGCCTTTGACCAAGTACTAATGTTCTTGAACATTTCCAGGGAAGAAAAAGAACGTACCACTTACGTACCACTTCCGACACTCCAGGCAGTGAGTCTCCCTACCTAAAAGACGATGTTTTGTATTTGAGTAGGAACAAATCACAAATTTTTAAAGTAATTTGTATTTTTCCTAGCAATACAAACCTGCTTTCTTTAGATTATACTTATCCCGTCAACCACTCCTCTCAGTTTTGAGCCAAAAGGTCATAATTGAAGAGACTATGACAGGTAAGGGGGTGGGCTCTCGCCTTTGCTCCCAAAGTTTGCTTAACTGCTTGTTCAGCGATTCAGCGGCCGTCCAGCTTTAAGCTGAAAACACACTCCCTACCTAAAGGACTCAGGTTTGTATAGCTAGGAAAAATACAAATTACTTTTAGAAATTTAGGATTTTAGTTATGTTGTGATAGCTGAAGTACATAATTTTAACTGTGACCATTTTTTCCAAACAGCTTTCCAAAAGATTTAACTATTTGCCTTCTGGCACCTCTTGGGTTGCATGGGGCAGGGAGTGCAGTGTGGCCACCCACCTGAAGAGGAGGGAAAAGGAAAGAAGAGGATGAGTTGATGGAGAGGTGTGGGATCCCAGACACTTCTTTTTCATAACCCCCTTCTCTCTCTCTCCCTCCCTACCCCCTTTTCTTATTGACTTGTGTGTATGATTCTTTCCCTCAGTGTCTCTCCTCTCTCTCTCTCTTTCTCTTTCTCTCACCCAGGTCTCTTTCCAACCTGTTTTCTCCAGATGTTCAGTTCTTTAATTTTGGTCTGAAATACGTCTTTAATTGCCTTGTTAGTTAAATTGACTTGATGGAATATTTATTGTATGTAGAGTGATTCTTAAATGTTCTTGTCAGTAAGTTTGTTCTTTAGTAAAAGGACCTATAATGTTCTTTATAAAAATGTGTTTACTGAAATTAGTATTGCATTTGTTAAAATCATTTGCTTATTACTTTCATTGTGTGCTGCTATTTTGATCCAATTATTTTAGTACTGAATTTTTCTAATGAATGTATATCTAATTTTTATCCTGTGTGCTATTTCTGTTCTTTAAGAAAATTTAGAAATGATTATGTACATGATTTGATGTGTATTGCAAGAGAAAATATGACTTTACATGTAATGATTTTAAATACTTCTTGTTCTCATTAAGGAACACAGAAATGTACTGTCTCATATAAATGGATAGCAAGATTGTAATTACATCTTACAATCTAACCAATGTGATCTGGTTGATAATATTTTTAAGTCTTAGTGTTTAAAGTAAAAAAGGATAATGGCATTTCATTGTAATTAAATAGTATTGAAAGTTTTTTCATTTTCTTTGGTTGATATAAATGTCACTTATTTTCAGTTGAACTGAGATGTAAAATGAATTGTAAATTATCATTTAAAAGAGTCACATGATATGTAAAACTCACTTATGTATAATGATTTTAAAAGAGTGTATCGTATTCTTTAGCTGCAGTAATTGAATTGAAAACTGTTAAATTGTCATTAGGAATACTCGTCAACTGTTTTCACCAATTGTACAGACAGACTCGCCGATATTGCGGGTGCGTTGAGATCTCTTGGTCCACAGGGCGTCGGACACTGGGGGCCATAGTTAGTATTGCCGTTTAGACCTTTAGCGGCCCTGTAGGAAATTCTGAATAGGGGTGTCATGTTGCCGTCTCGTTCTTGTCTTAGCTATGTCGCTGAACTGGTGGGTTTTCAGATGTCTGGGAATCTAGGAAACATTGTCGGTTGAATATGATGGACCTTTGGAGGAATCATAGGGATCACTGTATTTGTTCTATGTATCCCAGAAAAGGCTTGTGTCTTTTGTTTCCTGTTTTTGTTCCAGGAACATTTCAAGCTGTGGATGTTTGGCCTTCAGTCTCATCTAGTCGCTGTGCTGACAACTTTTTATGCATTCTTATGCCCGGTTTATTTGTTGCATTCGAAGAACGCTTGGTACTATTACCATGTTTTTGGGAGATAGTTGTTATTATTATTCTCAAAGAAACTGGCTCAAAGTCCTGTATCTTTCCACCCCTTATGTCTTGAGACAAAATAAAGACAAAAGATTATAGTTAAACTACTGATGGAAATGATAAATAAACATACATATCTTGTATGCAGAACACATTTGGCTCAAGTTTTGAGACAAATTTAGTGTATTGGGAAAGTTCCTTTACTTTACTTTTCCCATGTTTTAAACAAATGTGGAGAGAGATAATGGACAGAGTAAAAAGTTCCTGGCCTGTTGCCTAAATCTTATCATACCAGTACAATCCATTTCATTACACGGGGACGTCTATAACTTTTATTAAGGTCTTCCCCCATTCTTCCATTGTTTTTATTGATTTGAGGCTGTTATTACAGTGTTCCATTGTAGTAGAACAGAACACTTAGTTGGTTCATAAGATTCTATAGGCTTGGTCCTTTGAAATAAGTGAGTGCTGGAACAATGCAGAGTTGAAGTTACCAAATTGCAATCAGATAGTATTAAGAGAGCAGACGACCGTTCAAAACCGAGGGTTCAAATTGACGCCTCAAAGAGCCTAATGTACCCAGGGCTGTGGGAAAAGAAAGAGCAAACATTATGTGCTACCCATTCAAGGGTCATCTTGTGGGAAAAGAAAGAGCAAACATTATGTGCTACCCATTCAAGGGTCATCTCTCCTTTCTGGAAGATCAAATTATGACTGGTTTCAATTTGTCATTGCTTATCAGATTCAAGTCATAATCTAATGGACTTGAAAAAACATTGTTTTTGAAATCTTCTAAGAAAGGGATAAGCAAAAATTGATGAAGATGACAACTGCAATAGTTATAACAGAGACTTCTTGAAGTCTTTATTAAATTGAATCTTGAAAATTTGATGGTTCAGGATAGAAAAAATAGAATTAGAGAAAATAAGTGAAGGTCTCTAGTTTTATCTTCCACATTCCATAAGCTCACATATACTGTACATTAAAGCTTTTGAACGACACCTCGTAGTAACGGGGGATTTTGAGGAGGGAGAAGTCTAATTGGAAAGGGATCTCTGGTAGTGGTATCACTCGGCCCAGTTTTAATTCCGACACCCTTTTAGGGGTGAGCGAGCTGGATATATTCCTAGCGTTCCATGCAACTTTTTTTCTCTGGTATATTTAGCAGTATTTATACCTTTGAAATGGTGCTTTAAGGAGCATTTCACTGGGTGACACAGATCCCTCGCCCAGAAATAGATTTTTTCCTTCGTCAAAATCCCTTTTTTTGTACCGTTTCATGTTCAGTCTGTTGTCTCAAAGAATATGTTCGGTGGTAAGCATGCTTTTTTTATATGCTTACGCAGCAGTTCATTTTGAACCAAAGATGAACATGTGTTTGTTTCTTCTCACATAGACTTGGAGCTTTCTTCTTTTACAGTTCACGTCCAGTCTGTCTTCTCAAGAAATATGCTCGGTAGTAAAGTGCTTTTTTATATGCATACAAAGTAGTTAATTTTGTACCAAAGAAGATAATTATCTCATTTTCCATATGGACGGATAGTCCTCTGCAGAGTAGAATGTCCTAATTTTGAAAAAAGAAAGGAATATTCTCATACCCAGTTGATAAAAATGGGTAAAACTTCAAAAGCTATATGGTACTTCACTTTAAAGTACAGTATAGCATTACTGCTTCTCTGATTCTTAGGAGGGTTCAATTTTTAAAATTTTCACAAGTTAAGGGACAATATCCTTAACTTTTTTGTTCAGGGTGCCAATAGACTCTTTGAAATCTTCCTGAAAATTAGTTTTACATAAGGTAGTTTCCCTGGATAATCTTTCTCATGTTCCTGTGACTTTTATTATTTCAAGACCCAGATACAAGATGTGGAATTCTCTTCATTGTTTTTCCTGACATATTGTTATTACTACCAAGCTACAATCCTAGTTGGAAAAGCAGGATGCTACAAGCCTAAATGCTCCAGCATGGATCAGTAATAATGTTAAGACTTAAGTCAATCTGTCCAACAGAGTCCAACAGAAAACCATTTGTAAAAAGTTCAAACTTCGGAAGTTCCACTGATTCAACTGCTCGATTGGGAAGGTCATTCTACAATCTGGTCACAGGTGGAATAAAATTTCTAGAATACTGTGTAGTGTTGAGCCTTTTGATGGAGAAGGCAAAACTTAGAATTAACGGCTAGATGGTATGTCACTGTCACCTCAGTTTCTCGGACCCGGGCTTGATTCCCGGGCCAACCAGAAGCTATTATCTTTAAGTCGATTCCCCCTTGGGTCTCTGATCCTGAGGTTTAGAGATAATCCAGATATTAGGAGGAGGATAATATATGGCTTATTTGAATATTAAAAACATGTCTAAATGTGCAAAATTTATCGCCTAGTTCTACATACAAGATGGTACAGACTGGGAAAATCTGAATAAAGAAGAATCTCATGTAATATGCATAAAGTGTAATTCAACAAAGTTCCCAGGGATTATCCAGAGCAGGAATAATGAATTCAATATACCAAGTTATTGTCCAACAAATTGATATGAAAGTCAGCACCTTAAGACCAGACAGGACAACAGTACTGTATCATGGTAGAATGAAAGAATTAAATCTTTCCCTGTCGATAGACTAATCACTGGAAATCATAAAAGATATTCTCAACAAGCCAATTTTTCTGTGCAATTTAAGAAACAGACTAAATGTGTTTCTCAAAAGTGAATTTGCAATCCCTCCTTGCCACATTGATATCACTGTGATTTCCAACTAAGCAGCAGCCCTAGTTGGAAAAATAGGATGATACAATCCCAAGGGCTCCAACGGGGAAAATAATCCATTTAACGTTAACAGACCTTGCCAATATAGAGATCTGGATGTTAAGGAGCCACTATCCTCAACCTACTTGCAATTATACTTTGAGTTTTATTAAGGTTCAACTTTATGCTCCATAGTTTGTACCATGCACTAATTGCAAAATTTCTATTAAGGGATTTGGCAACCATTGGTCTACATTTATGAAATGAAATTGATTTAGTCTAGTCTTCCTTCCTTCAAGAGGTACGAAAGACTTTTTTGTCTTTAATGGTTAAGTTCCCTTAACCTTTCGCTCTTTGTAATTTTTCTTGTTTTCTTTTGTGTTTGAGCTATAAAAAGGTTATAACTTCCATTAACCTTTTAAATTAGGAAAAAAAAGGTTGTTTGCAGCAAAGCTCTTAATTTTTGCCTTTCCTGGTTTCCAACAAACCAAGATTTTCCAGCAATTTTCTTTTTGCGGTTGA
This sequence comes from Palaemon carinicauda, assembly GCF_036898095.1. Taxonomy (NCBI): domain Eukaryota; kingdom Metazoa; phylum Arthropoda; class Malacostraca; order Decapoda; family Palaemonidae; genus Palaemon; species Palaemon carinicauda. The sequence continues at coordinate 83,492 of NW_027170722.1, forward strand.
GGATGCTTCACTGGCTTATGTACTCAAATAAATCCTCTAGATTTGTCATACCATCATATTTTTCTCTTTCATATTAAGCCTATAGGTTTTAGGTTTAGGAAATGTTATATAGTTCTTTGAACTAGACTTGTGCCTGTCAGTCTCACAAGAGCTTTCTTGGTTAAAGAGATCTTTTCTCTGTTTTGGAATTTCCCAAAAGAACTTCTCATCTACTGTATGTCCATGATGACTTTAATTACCATTTCCAATCAGGATGGCTGCAAGTATAAACCAATGTCATGTTCATTCTTTAAAGGAAGGTTAAAACTGCATGAATAGTATATCAGTGGTGATTTTCTGCCTCCATTGATGCTAATTTGAAATGGAATCAGTCTTTTAAGTCTTATTTAGTGACTATTTTATTCTGAAGGTTGGTGGGGATCCTCTGCCTTTTGTTGTTTAATTGAAGCTGATTAAAAAGGTTTTCTGATTAAATAATGTTTTAGTAGTTTTACCACCTGACTACCAAGACAACTTCCTACTTTCTTTTGACTAGCGGATCATTTGTTCTTTATTACATACATATACCAAGGCACTTCTCCCAATTTTGTGGGGTAGCCGACATCAACAAATGAAACAAAAACAAAAAAGGGGACCTCTACTCAACGTTCCTCCCAGCCTCACAAGGGACTCAACTGAGTTCAGCTGGTACTATTAGGGTGCCACAGCCCACCCTCCCCCGTTATCCACCACAGATGAAGCTTCATAACGCTGAATCCCCTACTGCTGCTACCTCCGCGATCATCTAAGGCATCGGAAGATCTTTATTGAGAGATGAAAATTGTGGCAAGAAAAGTCTGGTTATCAGATAGCCAGGTGTAGAAAGAGCAAAAGAAAATGAAATCCCGTTTGAATTGTATTATTGAGGGCATTATCTTTGAATGCTGTTTGTCTCAGTGTTCTGTGAAGGAATTGCCTCTCTTGTTACTTTTCTTAAATAATTATAGTGGCAGATAGCCTTTTTTGATGAATTCTGACAATAAGTTAATTGCCATATTCATTTTTTCCCTTGTTTCTTTGGAAATAAGTTTTGAGTCTGGTTTCCCATTTTGAATTGGTCATACACACGGATACTTGGAAAGGAAATATTGACGGTAGAAGTGCATTTGTAGATATTTTTATATCAAAGTTAATCTAATGAACAAGCCCCTATTTCCATTCCATAAATAAAACTACATTGATAGTGGCAATGAGAAACCAGATATTGTTGGTTGACATCTGTCTTAGTTCTGTACTCAGATCTCCAGTCTTGATGAAGTGATCCACATCCTATAGAAATTTTTTATGGTCATCTGATCCTTTGTTTAGCATCTGCAACATTAAGGATGCCAAATGCTCCGTGGTTGAACTGTTAGGTTATAAAAGTACATAGAGAGAAGCCGATAGACAGGACTTTTATTCTTTTACGTTGGTGGAGTCCTATTAGTGGAAAGTTGAAGGTCATTTCATGCTTTGAGGTAACTTGAGTCGTATAGAATCAATTTTTCCGTTTGTAGTATTTATCCATGTACACCACATTTGCCAGGTATAGTGATGAGAGGTTGGGTCTTTTTCGTAGTTTGGTTTACTGTTGGCAATGTGAAGGTTTGTAATTTGCAGTGATGTTTGAGTATTGAATTGCTTCTCTTTGTATTTCCTCTTATTGCATCTTCCTAATAGAGGTTTAGGAGGGAACTACAGCACTGGAAAAGTAGCATTTCTTGATTTCCTAGTACAGGTATTGCCCTCGTGCATCCTTAGCCTCGTATCCTTGTGGGATTGACTCATAAAACCTCATTGGTATTTCATATATGCAGTCTGTAATCTAAATTCATTTTTGGAAATGAAATTTTAAGTATTCTTGGTACTCAAGTACATAGACTACTTGTGACCTTACTTAGATAGTTTCTTATACTGGCTTCTCAAGTCTTCTAAGGTCTCTCTTAAAAGCTTCTGAATTTTGATTTCTAAGATGAGGTTGCTCCACGTTATGCCTTATGTACTTAAAAAAATCCTCTAAGGTTGTCATACCATCATGATCTTTTCTTACATAGAAGGCCTATAGGTTTTAGATCTGGGAAATGTTACATAATCCTTTCGCAGTTAAAGAATTCTTTCCGTGGTTTAGGAATTTCCCTAAAGATCTGATCTATGTTCACGATGACTTACATTAACTTATTTTGGAGGATGGCACCTTTTTCATGTTACACTGCATATATGCAGTATGTTCTTGCCACCTTTATTCTAGCTGGGTTCTCTTTTCTTTATGATAGCTTCAGATTTTATTGCATTGAGATGCCAAAGAAATTTTTCCATGTAGGATATTGTACTCTCTTGCATGTGATTTCATCAACTTTCCTTCAATGTAATAATGTAAAGATTATATCTAATCTAACAGCAAGTTCATATCTCGGATAGGTTTGATGAATAGCCCTTTCTTTGCAGAACATATGCAATAAGTGATTCTTTACTTCTTTTAATAGATATTCTTGTATCAGCATTTTCTGGATTTTGGTAACTCGATGACCGTGTTTCGTAGTCAGGGTTTTTGTATAGTTCACTTCTTTATTTTGGACTTAACTATCTTGAAATATAGATTGTTTGGCCAAACTTCAGTAGATGTAACTGAAGGGCATTAATATACAGTTTGGTACTTTCCAATGAAACTACTTATGTAGTGAATTATTGGAAGCAGATCTTCAATTTTGTGATCAAAGATTTGAGAAGTTACAGTAGGTGTCTGGACCCTTATGAAATTACTGTGTTTTCTTGTATCTTGCAGTGCTGTACTTAATTTTTCTTCCTTGTAACATAGATAAAGTTACAAAATTATTGTATTTATATGCTGAACCAAAACCAATCTAATTGATTTGTCATGATTTCATTTACTTCATAATACTTGGGAGTGTGTTTCTTAAGTTGGTTTTGAAACTTCATTTGGTTATTTGTTGAACAGAGTTGACTCGTATACCCTGGGCATCAGCATTCCATATTAAAAAACTGAAAGGGAGTTGAAATGCCGATTAACAATGGCAAGCCTACACAAGTGTTTCATACTGTATTCAGCTGATGATGTTTTCCTTGCATAGGTCTGATAAGCACTTGGCGATACCATGGTTCTTCTATTCAGGATTTGTTACAAGTCGAGTGTAAGAGGTTCGCATAGGATTCGGTCAAATATTGGCTATGGTTCTCTTTGGAAAATTCTCATGGCTCAAGAGATGGATGCGTGTGACCCATGAAATGTTCTGTGTCTCTGTCTGTACATTTTGGTGTTTACGGATTTCGGGCAATTTTTAATGGAAATTGAATAGAAATATATCCGCAATTACTGCTAATGCGAGAAATGCTTTAAGGTCTTTTGATACCATTTTATTGAAGTGACTTTTACTTGCATTTGACCGAGGATGATATTTTAGATAAAAATTTTGTATCTTATCTCTTCTGAATATAATGTGGCCTTTTTAGCAACCAAAGAAATTTTGAAACAAAGTAGCAAATTTAAAGTTTTTAAAATGTAATTTGAAGTTTTGTTTGAGTTTATTATAAGGTTGTTCAACCAGTGATATTGAAGGTTAGAATGTAAGCAGTAAAATAAGCAGTTTATAATTATGCTATGTGAATCTGTGTATGAAAATAAATTGCTAAAAAAAAAAAAAAGAAAAGAAAATGAAAACATTCAAGGACCTAGTAACGCCTTTATTTTAAGAATGAAAACTGCTTTAATCATTTGTTACTAGGTGGGACCTGGGGTGGGCCTTGGTTGGGTTTTCATTTTCTCTTTTTATAAAGAAAAACAATCTTGCCAAGTCTTAGAGACAGTGCTTTCCTGTTCCTTTGGGAAACATGAAGGATTTTAAATAATTCCTTATCCATGTAAAGTCTGTTATTTTCTCATGTAAATATACACATCAAATCATGTACTTGTGTTTTCTCTTGACCACAATTTCTAGATTTGCATTTGAATAATCTACAGAAATAATATCACAGGTTAAATTCTGATATTTATTCATTAGAAAACTTCTGTACCAAAAATAATTGGATCAAAGTAACCTCACTCTGAGAAAGTTTATGATTCTTAAATGCAATACTTATTTCACCCACATTTTTTATGAGGAACATGACTAAGCCCTTTTAGATGGACACTTGAAACTTACTGATTTGAACTATTTAAGGGTCACTCTAAAACATCATATTCCAGCAAGCCAATTCTACTACCTAACATGGCAATATTAAATGACGTATTCCAGACCAAAGATACAGAACTGAATGTCTGGATAAAACTGGTTGGAAAGAGACCTGGGTGAGAGAAAGAGAGAGAGAGAGAGAGGAGAGACACTGAGGGAAAGAATCATACACATAAGTCAATAAGAAAAGGGGGTAGGGAGGGAGGGAGAGAGAAGGGGGTTATGAAAAAGAAGTGTCTGGGATCCCATTCCTCTCCATCAACTCTTCCTCTTTACTTTTTCCTCCTCTTCAGGTGGGTGGCCACACTGCACTCCCTGCCCTGTGCAACCCAAGAGGTGCTTATAGGCATTTTAACTTATGTAAGGAATTTGAGATGTTAATAAAATTACCATGTTTATTTCTTTGATTTTTATTGTATCCTCTTATACATTTTAATTTATTTTTTTTACATATTGATCAGTATACATTCAAGCCTCTCCCTTGAAAAAAAATGCCTTTAGTGCAAGATGTTTGTTGCAAAGCTAGCTTGTTCAATATAGCCTATACTATATCAGGCAAATTTAATTTGAACTGTTGTTTATACTTAATTTAGCAACAAACAGCTTGCACTAAAGGCAGTACCTTTAATCAAAGATCATTTTTTAGTTTTTTATTTTTGATCTTTATTAATTCATACCTTGAACTGGCAGTCTTAAATTGAAAATTTTCTACTTTACACACAATGGCTGAAAGTATACAAGATTATATCTGGTCAGTTAGTCACTGGGGCTAAAGCATAAAAGCTATCAGTAATAAAACATTAGGGAGAACAAGTCACGGGTGGTACAAAACCTGGCTAGGGTGTAAGAAGAGATTTATCACAAGTCTCTTCCAACGGTGTTCATTTGGTAGGAAATTTAGTAGTGTTAAAACTATGGGGTATAAATTGGCTGTCGCAAGAGTAAAGGTCCAGAGATTGGAAACCGAACTGGTAGAACAATTACTCTAGAGTAAAGGTCCACAGGTTGGAAAACCTAGTTAGAAAGGTGGCCATAAAGTGCACTACGGGTCAAAAGTCCAGATTGGAACCCTAGCTGCAAGTACAGTAGCAATATGCACAGTTGAACCACACATCAGGTTAGAAACCCAGCTGGAAGCTAGTGAGAACAGTGCAGTTGCACTATTGCAAAGATTGGAAGCCCAGCTGTAAGAAAGGTGGCAAACCCAGTACAATTGGACTAGAGAATAAAGGTCCAAAAGTTGAAAACCAAGCAGGAAGAACAATTATAAAAAGTGCAGTTGCAAGGTGGCAAACAGCACAGTAGCAAAAGGCTACCAAGTCCAGGAACCTTTGATAAAACTTCTTCAGAATTAGAAAAAGCAACCATTATTAGCAGTATTCAAAGAGGCAGTTTCCTACAGGCCTTGGGAACATAGTAAAGCAGCCATGTGCAGAAAAATAAAACCAAGGTAAAGATATAACCATACATTGAAAGATATCTAACAAAGAATTCCCTTATTTTGAATGAGTGACTGATTCATTAACCAATTTATGACCAGTAGAATAGATCTTGTTGATAAGTCAAGAAAAAATATTGAAAGAAATTGCAATAGCTAGGAAAAATACAAATTACTTAAAAGGCATGTGAAGACCTAAGAGTTAGTATATATTCCACAATCCTCACCCTCATCTAGGGAGGATAGAAGTTCTTCACGATCTAAAAAATGGAACTCGAAAGTTAGTTCATTAACAAAGTCAGATCTAGATAGAAACACTGACCTTAAGATAGGAGCAGAAAGAATGGAGAAGTGCCAGTCATTCAGCCTTCATACCCAACTTACATCTATATGTTACTACAGACAAGATGCTTACTGTCCTGTAAGGGATCTGGGCTAGGTACACCACTAATCGAGCAGCAACCACAAGACCAAACAAATGTGTCAAGACTTGCGGGTACTCATGCAGAATAAACACCTTGAACATGGTCAACCGCAAACACACCCTATCCCTAATTGCCCTCCAAGATTCCCAGAAGATAAGGTTGGGGCTAAAGTCATGACCTCGAGAGTTCCAGTCCAACCTAGAATCTCTTTGCAGTCGAGGTACAGTATATGCTTTACTAATAGACTCCTGAAGTCTGAAAGAGATGGTATTAGACACCTCTCTCTATTCTGCCCGTGCTATAGAAGTTACAGACCCACCGGGCTTCTTCAGACACCACTGCAGAACCCTAAAAAGCCACAAAAGCCTCTTCTCTCCCTACCACTTAAAGCTCTACACAGAGACGGGATAGAGGACTCAAACTTGGAATTATGTCCCCATCAGCGAAAGAGTTTTTCCATGTGCTTTGGTACTAGACTAAGGAATTCCTACAACTCTTAGAATAGGAGACTAAGGCAGAGATATCAAGTCACTCTCCTAACCTTTTCACCGATCATAAGGCAACAAAGACGGTCTTGCGAGTCAGACTCTTAACCGAGGTCTTCTCTAAAAAGGCTCGGACAAGGTATTGAAAAACAGCTAGACTGAGGAGAGTTCTATCTCCTACCATCAGAAATACCAAGCTCAAGTCTGAGGGTAGCCTTGACTTATGCAACCGAGAGGAGCTTCTCGCAGCCAGGAAGAACTGAAACTCTGCGATCTGATACAAATGATCCAACACTAGAAGAATCTTTTGTGATATCCATCATAGAAAATGCCCCACTTCCCTGGGAGTGAAGGCCAAGAGAGTTCGTTTGGGATCTCGGCAAAGCAGAGCAGGAAACCATTCCCATGAGACCATCTGGGAGCCACTCGAATCAACGTGTACTGGTCTAATACCCCACAACAGATTAACAAAAGGAACAGGATTGAATGTTGACTGGGTGTAACCATTCTAGTTATCCCATGGATGTTGGAAGGCAACTTTGACACAGATCATGGGGTTGATAAGGAGGGGAAACCTAGGGCACTTATTATCTAGCCGAAAGGTGAACCAGTGTCGATTTCCCGTAGAGTCCTACAACCAGAAGCCTATCTGATACATCTGGATGTAGGGACCACTATGACCATTGGCAACTAAATTGATTCTGCCAGCCCATTCTCCTTGCCAGGAATGTTCCCAACTGACAACTCCCTGGCATGTAATGCTGTCCTGAAATGCATTTGCTTTCTCAGCTTGTAGAGCTACACATATGGTGGTGGTGTGTCAGCAACTAACTGGATGTCTCCTTAACGTTATTGAAAGGCTTGTAGCACTACAACGGCTGCTAGTCCCAGGACTTCAAAGTAGTTGCTTCATCTGAACACAAATATGACAACCCTGTTGTTAAGGTGTGCGGCAACCCGTGACACATCTGCGTACCATTGCATGTCAAGACACAAAGTAGTGGGACTCTCATACAAGGGTTCCTCTTTAGCAAAGAGGCAAGATCTACCCAAGTGTCCTATTCCCATCAGCATGAGGGATGGCAATCCCTGGTGACGAAGCAGATACTTCAAAAAGTACCTGAAAAGATCTCATGCAAAGACACTTGCTTTTGAGATACCGTACCAGCTTCTCAAGTGCAGAACAGTAGCCAAGATTACTGTGTAAATGATCAAATATAACTGTTACCAGGATCGCCAAGTGTTTTAACCTCAGCTTGGGTAAGGAATTCAACTTTGCCTCATTTATCACAATTACAATATGACGAAAGCAGAGTTAACCTTAATCATGTCACTACTGACACATGAATTAGACCAGGATCACCGACTTGAGGAATACATCCACATTTGAATGTACTGTATTCCATAAAGGGGTCCGTAAATCACTACCCAGAATGTCATCTGAACGAACTCCTGAGGAGCAGTACCCAGATTGAAGCCCAGAGACATGAAAATAGCATATGAAACCATTACAGAAGGGAAGCACTAATAATGATCTAATGCACAGGTAAAGTATGGATCTTTCAGATTCACTGAAAGCATAAAGTAGTCACCCTATGGGATTCTTTTGCGGATCCACTCAAAACTCCCTCTTACCTATGCCTGCAAGGCAAGGGCTCTTGGAAGAATGGATGCGTATACTCTTGGCAAAAGAGAAAAAGGAAGGGAACATTGGGAAGAAGAGGGTAGTAAGCAGCAACACACAGTGCCGCAAAAGCATCAGTACCACTTAGCTATAGAGGCAGTCCAGAACCTAAGGACAGTCACAGTGGGACCGAGGATCGAAGCTGCGACCAAAGATCACAACCCAGACCATATACATCAGCTCTGTGGGCCTAAAAAAACAGAGCCATAGAACCATTCTGGTAGCAAGGGACCCAAGCCTGGCTCTAATGGGGCAGATGATAGAGGTCGTGACCCTCGACCTTTGCATTGCCCCTTGGGAACTGAAGTGTCAATAAGGAGCCCTTCATACAGCTACCAAGACTTTCTCTACTTCATCTAAGGAGTTAATAGTTGGAAACCAAAGAGGACGACGAGGAAGAACGTGCATAGTTCCCACCCTCCATAAGGCACTAAAAGCACAGGAGTTCAAGTCAGAGAACCCCACGATGACTCCTCACCTAAAGAAGAAACCACAGGGGTTTCTCCAACAGGGACCACAACACTGGGGAATAATATCTTGTGGAGGGATAGTCACATTTACAGGGGAGCGAAGCCAGAGAACTCCCAAGCAGAAGTAGAGGTGAAGCACAAGGGAAAGGTGGGAATGGGTGACTTGGTGAAGGAGATGCACAGGTAACCCCATGCCACCTGCAAAATTGTCCTCCCTGCCCGAGGGAGGGAAACCACTGCAGACACCATTGGTAACACTGACAATAGTTAGCCTACTGTACCTGAGACTTAGTGGACCAAAACCTCCTTAGGTTACACTCATCCTCAGTGGTAAGCAAATGTAGAAGAGCCTCCAACCTCTAACGGGTTGGGGCGATTGCAGGAGGAACCGCATATGCCACCAGAACTTGAGAGCTCACAGATGTATATCAGAGGGCTCCTTGCTCCTATACCATTCCCTGGGGATTGAGCCAGAGGAGTAAGCAAAGCAGCAGCAAAAGCAGACGCACTTGATAAGTAGAAGGAAAAAGCATGGCTCTTCCTTCCCCCTCAAAGCATACGTCTGCCACCACAAAGAGGTCACAACTAACACTCGACATATGGGATTGACTGGAAACTATGATGCCCCTAGAGCACAGGGTGTGGATCTACAGCAGGTGTGTGATAAAAATAACCTGGATGTAAAGTCCATCTTCCCACAATTGAGTGTCTCACTTCACATAATCTGTAGACAGCCTTCACTTCCTGAAACAAAAAGAAAGAAAAAAGTTTGATGTGGCCAGAAACCAAAAGTGAAGAAACCTTGACAAGCAAGGGGGCGACACTCCTTCCCCCTCACTCCAACCTGTCGCTGAACTGCTCGTTAATCTATTCAACGGCTGTCCAGCATCAGGCTGAAAACATACCCCTTATCTGAACGATGGTTTGAATTTGCATAGGAACAAATTCCCGTGACTAATTGTCTCCAGATACAATTTATAATACAATACTTATGAATTATAAAACACCAAAAATGTGATTTACCTTAAAATACTTTCTTCTGCCATTTGATTTTACTCATCATGAAACTCTATTCAACAGGACAAATGATAAACACTTTGAGCCAATGGTTAAAAAATTCACTGAGGCTCTACACAAATTATAAATTACCCAACTCTCCGACAGCCAATATAAGCCTAATAAATAAATTTACTTTGGACCAGTTTTCTAACACAAAAACAAAGAAATTCTAATTGCTATAAAACTGTCAATGAATCTACCTATGCTTTGACGTTATCGAACCTATAACTGCACATTTTGATTTTACTTCCCTCACTGTAAGCACTATTCTGACCAATGTTCTGTCGAGCTAAGAGAGAAAAGTCATCAATCTAAAAAAGGTCAACAACATCTAATTTGGTGAAAGATAAAATCATGACTTAACAGTAGAGTATTCCAGAAAAATTCTATAAATTTGTATAAAACCAATCAGATATGGGAATAACAGGGTGCAGAATTGTACGATATAAGGGGGGGAACATACAAGGAATTCAGGTTTGAATCATACCAGGAATTCAGGTTTGAATTACACAAGGAATTCAGGTTTGAATTGCACAAGGAATTCAGGTTTGAATTGCACAAGGAATTCAGGTTTGAATTACACCAGGAATTCAGGTATGAATTACACCAGGAATTCAGGTATGAATTACACCAGGAATTCAGGTATGAATTACACCAGGAATTCAGGTTTGAATTACACCAGGAATTCAGGTTTGAATTACACCAGGAATTCAGGTTTGAATTACACCAGGAATTCAGGTTTGAATTACACCAGGAATTCAGGTTTGAATTACACCAGGAATTCAGGTTTGAATTACACCAGGAATTCGGGTATGAATTACAAGACAGAGAGAAGACAGGGGACAGCCATCATATTGAAGTGTAAATCCCTAAATTATAGTCAACATAGAAACCCCTAAGTTATAGTCAACATACAGTAGAAACCCCTAAGTTATAGTCAACATAGAAACCCCTAAGTTATAGTCAACATAGAAACCCCCAAGTTATAGTCAACATAGAAACCCCTAAGTTATAGTCAACATAGAAACCCCCAAGTTATAGTCAACATAGAAACCCCCAAGTTATAGTCAACATAGAAACCCCTAAGTTATAGTCAACATAGAAACCCCTAAGTTATAGTCAACATAGAAACGTTTATATATGTAGTGAAGAGTTGTCTAGCGACAAAGTTTGAAATGTTATACAAGATGTTCATATATAGAACATGACAGGAAGAATCGATTACATATATTCCCAATGAATATGTCCACCCAAGAAAAAGAAATTCTTAAAAGTTGACTTGAAAATTGGATTAAACACAGGATAAAAAAAAGTCCTACATCATTACTAGCTAAGCTACAACCCTAGTAGGAAAAGCAATACGCTGTAAGCCCAAGGGTTCCAACAAGGAAATATAGCACAGAAAGTTAAGAAAACAAGGAAATAAACAAACTACAAGTAATGAACAGTTAAAATATTTTCAAAACCTAACATTATAATGGATATTTCATATATAAATTATGAAAAATAAAATGAGAAATATAGAATACTGTGGCTGAGTGCACCTTCAAGCAAGAGCTAAAAAAGAAGGGAGTTAGTAATTTAAATAAAGTCTGCACCATCCCATTCAACAATAAATTAGGACTATACAGTACTCCAGAAATACTTAGAATTTATAGAAAACCAGTAGATATGGAAATAACTATAAGACCTGTAAGAAGGCCCAGGAAATTAGGGACATAAGACATAAAAGGAATTCAGGTATGAATTACAGGGCAAAAAAATAAGACAGTGGACAACTATCATATGAAGAGGAACTCCACAAGAATTTGTAGCCAAAGTAGAAATGCTTTTAACTATAGTGAAGAATTATAGCTAATGAAAAAGTTTGAAAATATGATTATACAACATGTTCATAAACAGGAAGGCCAGACTACAGAAATTACTGATGAATATGTCGACCCAAGATAAAAAATAAATTCTTGAACAAAGTTGACGACCTTCCACTTGATGTCAAGAATAGCAAATATGTGGCAGCTTTCAAGAAAAACCTGAAGACTTATCTTTTTAGAAAGTGTTATAATAGTGACCTGAAAACTATCAAGCCTGAATACAAATGCGAGCGAAATAACTGATAAGATACAGAGCAAAATATTAACTGGAAAGAAATTATTTTTTCAGACACCAAGGCCCGCCTGAACAGACTTTAGTGTCTGATGAAGGACGAGAAATAAACCCGTAAAAGTAAAAAGTAAAAGTAACAAGACCCATTTTAATAAGTTACGAGTTCCAAACAATCACAGTACAGTAAAAAATGGAAATGAAGGCAAAAAGTAAACAAAATAGAACAGTGAGGAACACACCTAATGCTAATCTTGCTAAGATTAAACCTAGATGGAAAAGACAGACTCGTTTCCAACATACTGGAGTCAACATCCACAACAATCTGACATCATGAATAGAAATAAAGAGAGGAGTGCACCAGGGATGTGTTTTGTCTCCAGACCTATTTGCAATAAGGACAGAAATAGAGAGGAATGCACCAGGGATGTCTTGTCTCCAAACCTATTTGCAATGAAGACAGAAATAGAGAGAGGAATGCACCAAGGATGTTTTTTTGTCCCCAAACCTATTTGCAATGAGGATAGAAATAGAGAGGAATACACCAGGGATATGTTTTGTCCCCAGACCTATTTGCAATGATAGAAAGAGAGAGAGGAGTGCACCAGGGATGTGTTTTCTCCCAAGACCTATTTGCAATGAGGAGAGAAATAGAAGAATGCAGCAGGGATGGGGTTTGTCTCCAAACCTATTTGCAATATATGGGGAAAATACCTTGAGAAACACAATAGGTACGGAATCAGTATTGGAGGAGTCAATATAAATAACTATGTATATGACCGTGATCATTGCTGACACTACCAAAAAGTTACAACAATCAAACAACTTTGTTTACCTGGGTAGTATGGTGACTCAAGATGGAAGAGAAAAAATGAGAAATAGAGAATCCTGATAGCCAAAAATGCATTTCAAAATATAAAAAATCTGCCGACATATAATAGAGTTGGTGTACAAACAAGAATTAGGGCTTTAAGAACATATGTGTGGTCCACCCTTCTGGATGGGTCGGAAAGCTGGACAATAATGAGTTGAGAAACAAGCTAAATACAGCAGAGATGATATTTTACAAGAGTAAGGTCAGAATATCTTGGATGGACAAAGTAACAAATGAAAAGATAATGGCAAGTTTTAGAGTGCAGAGAGCAATGGCAAAGGAAATAAGAGAGACAAAACAGTGTTTTGTTGGGCTATTCATGAGGAGAGAAAATTGAGCACCAATGTCTCACTGGGAGGATAGAAGGGAAAGCAGAGAATAAAGTACATGGACAGTATTGTGGTGGTCTTAGAGGGTAATTATACAAACAAATGAAGTGATACAAATGGCTAGAGTCAGGGAGAGGGATAGGTGGAGGCAACTGACCTCACCGTCCAGGACATGGCACTTCCGTAAGTACTGTAAGGCTGCATGGAAATGTCATAAATGATCAAAACAGTTGAGAACGAATGCGTCTATAAAAGTTAACAATGATAATGTTAAATTTGTAGAAGTATTCAGGTGAAAGAATGCCAGGAAAACAAAGAGAAGAGTTCAATGGCTTGTCAGAGACAGAAACTATTACCACCAGACAAAATGAATAATTTTCTCTTTAGTTTGACAGAACATTGGACAAAACTTTACTAAACATCTAAGTTATCAATAATCCAAGAATTTTTGACTTCCTTCAGTGACTTAACTCCTGTCACACCAGTTAAATTTAACATAAAGGTTTGGAATCTAGTCTCCATTTCACAAATTAAAAAAATCTAAAATGGGATTTTAGCAGAAATATTCAATACAAAAAAAATATCTATTTACTCCACTTAAGACAATTCTAATACAATATATTACTCATATTTAAAGCAATCCTATTTCAACTCCTCTACAGGGGCTATCCTATTGAAATATATTACTCCTCTACAGAGTAACTCAATTCACAGCTTTCAACATTGACCCAAGATATAATTCATGAATAAACCTATAATGGTTCTGGCCCCATACCTCCAATTCATTGTGTCTTCCCAATGATTTAGAAGACTAGTTACATAATGTTTGAAATTACTGTCCACATACTCCTCAACCTGAAAATTTTTTCAGATCAAAGCAAACATATACTGTATACCAGAACCAAATCTCATAAGTCAAAATAGATAAAAACCACAATTGTTTCACTCTAACAGAGTCAAAATAGATAATAAAAACCACTAAGTTTCATGATTTTGGCAGTAAAAATGTAAAAATAACAAAATCCTTCACTGCAAAGGTTATAAAGATAACACCAAGATTTTATTTACATAAGTTAACGTTTAGATTATGTCCAAGGCCGAGGGATGAGGCCGAGCTAGTAGGTGCAGCTGCTCCACAGGAGAATGTCGACTACTGGAACGTGGCCCCTTCAAAATACGAAACAGGGGAGCAAGCATACCTGAAAGATATGAGAAGATAATTAGATCACTGTATTATAAAGTTGATGTACACATGAACTACCACAGAAAAGCTACGATAAAAAAGTTCTGGTGATATTGAAGAACTTACACATCATGAATGGTAAACCTAACCTAACCTAACTTCCTTGACGTAAGTCTTCAAAAGACCAAACAATCATATCTTTATGCTATAGAGATATTTTTCGTTGAGGAAAGGTGGACGCCAGAGAAATATAAAGTTAAAAAAGCAAACAGCTGGGTACAAAGATGTCTAATGATAAGGTTCACATTAATTACCTTAAAATGTACCATATAAAATTTTAGTGATATTGAAAATTTTAAACAATATGAAACGGAAATGACCTCCTTGACACAGTCTTCGAAAAACCAAGCAATCACATCTCTAGGCTATTAAGAATTTACTTGAACGTAAGGTGGACACCATAGGAATAAACAGCTGGGCACAAAAACATCAAAGTTCAAAGATGCAAGAGAGGATTGTACTGCAACCTGCATTCGGTAGCCTCAAGAAATCCCTGGATTGAAATATTTTCTAGTACAGCAGTATCTCTTTCCTGGATACACACTTCTACTCTATTCTTTTTCTTTCCCACTTCTATCCCGACATTAAGGGGTTGGTTCTACGCCCTCTCCAATGCCTTCTACCGAAAGCATCCTTTTCCACCAAACCTTTTCCTTTCCATATCACCCTCAACCTGATCTCTCGCCGTCTAATTTTCTACCTCCCGCTCGATCTCCTCACCCTAAAAGGTTCCTCCTAAGGCCTCCTCTCTCCCCACCGTCCATCTTCAACACCTGTCTACAACATCTCTACAACATCTCGGTTGGGACACACTGATCACCTCGGTGATCTTCACTACACCTGCCATTTTTACTTCATCATTTTACAATCTATCAAGCAGTGATATTTCCATTATCCACCTCTGCATTCTCATCTCTTACTCTCAAGCTTTTGCTTGCTATTTTTATCTTACAGCCCACATTTCAAATCCATACATTAACACTGGTCTTACTACTGTGCTATAGAATACTCTACAATTTTGACAATCAAAATACTTCATGAATATAATAGCTAACAAGCATGCTCCAATTTCCTGTCAATAAAAGACAGTATGCAGGTCATGGTTATGAAATACCAGCTTAGAGTTAGGAAAATTTTGGGTGGATATTTTTAAGCCAAATTTGTTAGCCATAAATGCAGTGAATGTTGGATACCCATTTGAAAATGAAAATAATTTACATGCAACTATAATGTGAGAGAGAGAGAGAGAGAGAGAGAGAGAGAGAGAGAGAGAGAGAGAGAGAGAGAGAGAGAGAGAGAGAGAGAGAGAGAGACTCCTGTACCTTTGAAAATTGAGTCAAAATATGGAGAGCAGGCTGCTAAACCACATCGGTGGGCTTCAAACTGAAGTCCTGCTACACGAAGAATGACATCACAACAGCGAACCAGTTCCCGTTGGCTTATTAATTTCTCATGGCATTATCAGGGAGTAGTATTAAAGCCATTGCATAGTATATTTAACATCTGAAAATATAAAATTCAACCTATAGTGTTGGGTTCAGGAAAGTTACACGAACAAAATATAAGTCAAGGCCAGCTGAAAACATAATGAGAAATTTAGGCACTGAAAAAATAATCTTATATAAGAATTACCTAGGATTCATGCTCTAGCCTTTCTATTACTATTATCATTATTATTATTACTATCCAAGCTACAACCCCAATTGGAAAAGCAAGATGCTATAAGCCCAGGGGTTCCAATAGGGAAAAATAGCCCTTTGAGGAAAGGAAATAAGGAAATAAATAACTGAAGAGAACAAACTAACAATAAATCATTCTAGAAAAAGTAATGTCAAAAGAGATATGTCATATATAAACTATTAACAACGTCAAAAATAAATGTCATATATAAACTATAAAAAGACTCATGTCCGCCTGGTCAACAAAAAGGCATTTGCTCCAACTTTGATCTTTTGAAGTTCTACTGATTCATCAACTGACTAAAATAAAATATACCTGTATAAGAACAATTTTTTTCCATGACGTATGTAAAACCGCTTCTTTCCGTGGGATACAGGAGCTGGTAGTTTTCCTGATGCCTCTTCTGCTTATTTATCCACTTCTTCATTTCTGGACACACCCACATGACCTGGAACCCAGTAAAACTTATAACTTCCTTGCCTGCAGAACGACAAATATACAGCCACTCTAAAAAGTTTAAAATTAAAGGGTTCGTAGGATTTAAAAACTGTCAATGCCTGCAACACACTACTTGCATCACTAAAAATGGTAAAATTTTCCTCTTTCATTAATGCTACTTTTTTCAGTAAAACTTAAAACTTCCTTGCCTGCAGAACGACAAATATACAGCCACTCTTAAAAAGTTTAAATCTAAAGGCTTCGTAGGATTTAAAAACTGTCAATGCCTGCAACACACTACTTGCATCACTAAAAATGGTAAAATTTTCCTCTTTCATTAATGCTACTTTTTTCAGTAAAACTTAAAACTTCCTTGCCTGCAGAACGACAAATATACAGCCACTCTTAAAAAGTTTAAATCTAAAGGCTTCGTAGGATTTAAAAACTGTCAATGCCTGCAACACACTACTTGCATCACTAAAAATGGTAAAATTTTCCTCTTTCATTAAAGCTACTTTTTTCAGTAAAACTTAAAACTTCCTTGCCTGCAGAACGATAAATATACAGCCACTCTAAAAAGTTTAAAACTAAAGGGTTCATAGGATTTAAAAACTGTCAATGCCTGCAACACACTACTTGCTTCACTAAAAATGGTCAAATTTCCCTCTTTCATTAATGCAACTTTTTCCAAGAACAGTCAGGATACCATACATCTCTGCTGTTAACCCTTTTACCCCCCAGGCTATTTAGAAATTTCCAAACCCTAACCCCCAGGGGGTTATTTTTTTCCCAAAACATTTTGCAGTAATTATTTTTAAATTGCTCTAAAATCCTTAATTTTTGTCATAGAGAGGTCAGGTTGGTCTCATTTTCTTGGAAAATACCTGAATTTTCTCAAAAAACTATCAATATGAAAAAAAATTTTTATAGCATTTTTTTTGCAAGGACGTACCGGTACGTCCATGGGGGTAAATGGATGGCTTTTGTGAAACGTACCAGTACGTCCTTTGGGGGTAAAAGGGTTAAGATAGAGGATGCTAAAGGGAGTGTACATTTATAGTTCAAATGACAAAATTGGAAGTAATTTGAATTTTTTCTAGCAATACAAACCTGGAAGTCTTTGCTGTGGAGGCTCACCTCTAGGTGGGTGGAAGACAAAAACCAACTGGCTGGCATCTGTCCCGGGACGGCCTCTTGTTTTGTGATACCTTGAGGGATCCTGCACCGTGAGAGAGAGAGAGAGAGAGAGAGAGAGAGAGAGAGAGAGAGAGAGAGAGAGAGAGAGAGAGAGAGAGAGAGAGAATCAATTTCATCAATATTTCTATTTTCCATTCCAAAGGTAAGGCTATGAGTTTTATTTTAAGACATCTTATAAATACCAAATATAAAGGGAGTTACTGTAACATCCCACTAACACATACCATATCAGGTCAACAAATGCATAATGACTGCAAACTAAGGTTAATTAAACAATGCAACAAATAAAAGGAATTACAGGTCCTCTTGTTAAATTTTGGACTAAGGTAGGCTTAACCTGACTTACAGGCCTAAAATTTCCTGATACAAAACTCAAAAAATAGTAAAGTTTCATAGGAAATATTTCAACCATACAAACCGGAGACCTTTAATAAGAGCATGACTTTGGCACAGCTGGAAATGGCCGTTAAGCATTCAATGAGATAAACACGCCAGGCTGTCAGGTCACCTGCCCACCTGATAGTAGAACTACTTTCA
This sequence comes from Palaemon carinicauda, assembly GCF_036898095.1. Lineage (NCBI taxonomy): Eukaryota > Metazoa > Arthropoda > Malacostraca > Decapoda > Palaemonidae > Palaemon > Palaemon carinicauda. The sequence goes on from NW_027170722.1 coordinate 101,656, forward strand.
CTTGGACCTTTGACCTGGGACTTAAAGAGTGGAATAAATACATAAGGCTGGGAGGAACGTAGAGAGTAGAGGTCCCCTTTTCATTTTGTTTCATTTGTTGTTGGCTACCCCCCAAAATTGGGGGGAAGTGCCTTGGTAGATGTATGTATGTATAAAAATCATTGAAGTTTCCACAAGTTTATGCAATATATAATGCCAAAAGAATAAAAGAAGTTATTATTATTATTACTAGCCAAGCTACAACCCTAGTTGGAAAAGCATGATGCTATAAGCCCAAGGGCTCCAACAGGGAAAAATAGCCCAGTACAGAAAGGGAAAAGGAAATGAACTCCAAGAGAAGAAATATCAATCAAAATACAACATTTTAGGATAATTAACATTAAATTAGATCTACCTTATATAAACTATAAAAACTTCATAAAAACAAGAGGAAGAGAAACCACATAGAAAGAACATGCCCGTTAAAGGAGACTTATCCTTAGGGGAGTGGAAATCCCTGCATGACCAATCTGACTGCTTTACTGACCCAGGAAATGTCAATGTACTTTGGTCCTAAAGAGAAGCGAAAGTCATGATTCCTATTCAACAACCTAACTAAAGATGTTAGGCTAGGCCTCCCTTAGGGATTATCATTATTATTATTATTATTACTATTATTACCTGCTAAGCTACAACCCTAGTTGGAAAAGCAAGATGCTATAAGCCCACGGGCTCAAACATGGAAAAATAGCCCAGTAAGAAAATGAAACAAGGAAATAAAATATTTTAAGAACAGTAACATTAGAATAAATGTTTCCTATATATACTATAAAAACTTTAACAGAACAAGTGGAAGTGAAATGAGATAGAATAGTATGCCTGAGTGTACCCTCAAGCAAGAGAACACTTAACCCAAGACAGTGGAAGACCATGATACGACCCTAGTTAGAAAAAGCAAGATGCTATAAGACCAAGGGCTCAAACATGGAAAAATACCCAAGTAAGGAAAAGAAATAAGGAGATAAATCAACTAAAATAAGTAAGGAACAATTGAAATAAGATATACTGTATTAAAAACAGGAACAGCATTAAAATAAATCTTTCTTACATAAACTATAAAAAGAAACTCAAGTCAGCCTGTTCAACATAAAAACGCTGCTAGTTTGAACTTTTGAAGTTCCACCAATTCAACTACCTGATTAGGAATATCATTCCAAAGCTGGAATAAAACTTCTAGAATACTGTGTAATAGTGGATAGCCTTACGAGAATCTAAATTGGTTTTTCCCAAAGTGGGCAGTGGATTGACATAGTGAGCAGTGAGACATAAGCTGTGTCTGAGAACGATAGGGTCGCAATGAGAGCATTCAAGAAATAACTAGTTTACTTTTTCCTTTGTTTTTGCATAATCTTATGTCAAAACATGTACGTTTACAGAATACAATTGTCATTAGATTTATAAAATGCATTGCTCTGTTGCATAGTTTAAAGTATATCAAGGGGGAGGTGTCGCTAGGAGTTCATCTGGAAACCAGGGGGACACCACCCTGAAAAAGTTTGGGAACCACCGATTTCAGTCCTATAGGACTGAGTGACTGAATGTACATACATACATATACAAAGGCCCTTCCCCCAATTTTGGGGGGAAGCCGACATCAAACAAATGAAACAGAAAAGGGGACCTCTCCTCTCTACGTTCCTCCCAGCCTGACAAGGGACTCGACAGAGTTCGGCTGGTACTGCTAGGGGTGCCACAGCCCACCCTCCCCCGTTATCCACCACAGATGAAGCTTCATAACACTTGATTCCCCTACTGCTGCTACCTTCGCATTCATCCAAGGCACCGGAGGAAGCAGCAGGGCCTACAGGAATGTAGTAGCATTATATGATTAACGAGTATGCATAAATTTTCTCCACACTTCCCCTCGTAAAGAGTTTCAGCCCACGATATACTGTTGTGAGAACGATTTAACGAGTGCTTAAACTATTGATAGGGCGCGGATAAGAAGCCAAGCCCTCTCACCAGTCTGAAAGCTTTACTTATGACCTTTCGGTCCAGGACTGGGGAGGGAAGTTAGGTTATAAGACTTAGGTTTGTATAGCTATGAATAATTTCTGTCAATAGGGACTCTCGCTGGTTGGTGGGTTGGCAGTCCCCCTAGAACTGAACTGGTTGGTTCTTCTTTCCTGGAAGTGTCCAACCCCCTGGTCCCATATGGGAGCAAAACAGTGATTCCAGGAAGCTCCTATTTGTCTTTCGTAGGGATGAAATGACTGATAGAACCTGTCTTTTACACAGAAACATGTATTGGCCAAATGAAAAAACCTTTAAATGGGAGATGTCAGTTTTTAATAATTTACCTGTATGATGATTATGGGTTTGCATAGATTCCACCATCCCTCGTTTAGGAATTAGGTGGATGATACCTCTTTAAAGATAAAAGAATGGAGCACTGATATGTAACTTGAAAGCAGTATGGCAGGATGTAAAAACCCACACCATTTATTAATCCTACCGACGATAGTCCAACAGAAAAAACTTACCCGTTACTTTATCAGTACCGGGACTTTCAGACAAGGATATTAACCCTTTTACCCCCAAGGCTATTTGGAAATTCCCAACCCTTGACCCCCAGGGGGTTATTATTTTCCCAGCACATTTTGCAGTATATTTTTTTTAAATTGCTCTAACAGCCTTAATTTTTGTCATAGAGAGGTCAGGTTGGTCTCATTCTCTTGGAAAATGCCTGAAGTTTTTAAAAAAATTATCAAAAATATGAAAAAAAAATTTTTATAGCATTTTTTTGCGAGGACGTACCGGTACATCCATGGGGGTAAAGGGATGGCTTTTGTGAAACGTACCAGTACGTCCTTTGGGGGTAAAAGGGTTAAAACTACAATCCTTAAAACAAGAAATGTTAATACCTGTAAAAATCTACAACAACAGCCGCAGTTTCTAGTCCACTGCAGGACAATGGGATGGAGAAGGTCTCGAATCTGGGGTCATATACTACGGAATGGGACTTCTATGGAGCCTTCTTTTGGCTGTTTGGAGACAGCTATTTGGCACCGAACTGGTTTGCCGACGTCCTTTTCGAGGTAACAACGTCCTTTTTGAGATAGCGACATCCTTCCTGAGGCCAGGCTATTTTGGCACTTGAGATGAAATGAAATGCTGTATCTTTTTTTCTAAATGGGATGGATTTCAATGTGATGCAACATAGAAACCTAATCATGCTATTGCAGAATTTGTCCATCCATCCATATACCAAGGCACTTCCCCCAATTTTGGGGGGTAGCCGACACCAACAATGAAACAAAACAAAAAGGGGACCTCTACTCTCTATGTTCCTTCAGCCTAATCAGGGACTCAACCGAGTTCAGCTGGTACTGCTAGGGTGCCACAAGCCCAACCTCCCACATTTCCACCACAGAATTTGTAAAAGCATATAACATGGTCAAGAAAATGAAAGAGTAATTTTTGGAAGATGAAGCTGGTTAGCTTTTTTACACAAATCCAATGTGTGGTATGCAGATGGGATTAAGATGTCTTCATTGTCATACCAGGTGTATGTTATTATAGCAAGACGACATGGTGGTGTTTTTCCTGTGTTGTATGCCCTATTATCGAATAAGCACAGGACATACTTTAGAATGTTCTGGATGATAAATGAATTATCATCAGATTTACAGCCTTAAGGATTATACTGGGATCATGAACAAACTGCTTTTTTGCCATTAGTCATGTTGAAAGGATGCTTCTTCCATTTAGGCCATAATGTACATGAGTATTTGAAATATCTTAGGCTCTATATTATTATTATTACTTGCTAAGCTACAACCCTAGTTGGAAAAGCAGGATGCTATAAGCCCAGGGGCTCCAACAGGGAAAATAGCCCAGTGAGGAATGGAAACAAGGAAAAAAATATAAACTATACAAACTTTAACAAAACCAGTGGAAGGGAAATTAGATAGTGTGCCCAAGTGTACCTTCAAGCAAGAAAACTCTAACCCAAGACAGTGGAAGACCATGGTACAGAGGCTATGGCACTACCCAAGACTAGAGAACAATGGTTTGATTTTGGAGTGTCGTCCTCCTAGAATAACTGCTTATCATACCTAGTCTCTCTTCTACCCTTACCAAGAGGAATTCTAGTGCTTTAGCCTGATTGCACAAGTTCTTTGTGCTGTTTTTGTACAAGTGATCCAACCATGAGAATGCCTACAAGGCGTATTATGGAAGCCGTTCTAAAGTTTACAATCTCTGGACGACAATTCTTACACCATTGAAGAATGTCTTTCCACTGTCTTCCCAACTCTAGTGCAGGAATGGGGGAAAGTCTGATCATGCGGGAACAACTCCGCAGGCGAAGCAGGGTCAGGATATCATTTAGCAAGAGGAAGTGGTGGCTTAACATCATCCTCATTTGAGGTAGAGTTAAGAATAATAGGGACCAAATGGAACTCCTCTTTAAGTCACTCACTCTTAGATGTCGTAACAAAAGGAACTAGAAAACTTGCATTATAAGCAGATGGAATCAAGGGAGTATGAGATCTAATGGGCGCCAAAGGATAACCTGGGGAATCACCTTAGGAAATGGAGAGAAAGTTTCAGGACATCCCTTCTATCCACATGCAACCGAGACAGCCACATTCCATGTTCGTAGGAACTGGGACATTTCCGTTTCTCTTAGAAGTTGATCTAGGATTGATTGATTGATTCAAAGTTTTCAGGTATCCTGACATCTAAGGTCATTGACACCGATATCATTTGGTTTATATATATAAAAAAAATAAAAGAATATTCAATTAAAACCATATAAGTTTAATGTCATTATAAAAGTTAAATAGTTTTCCGAAGACCTGCTTCTGAAATAAATCTAAAAATGCCACTTGCATAGTAGGACATGTCCAAGAATCTTGGTAAGGATGAACCTGCCACCCTCACCTCGAGTCTCAAACAAATATATATTCCTTAGGTTATTAAAATTGGGGCATTCGGTCAACAAATGCCTCACTGTTAGAGGTACCAAACAGTCGTCACAATATGGTTGGTGTTGGCCCTTCAGCAGAAACTCGTGTCAACAGAGTGTGACCAATACGGAGACGACAAAGAGACGTCTCCCATTTTCGGGGCATCATGTCATACCTCCAAGGAGATATGACATTTGTTACTTCTCTCATTTTATTCCCATCTAGACTATCCCAGTGCTGTTGCCATTTATTACAAACCAATTTCTTGATGTCAGGTAAGAAATCATTACAGGGAATGGGATACCTTCTTGGCAGCAACTCGGATGCAGCCTTCTTAGCCAGCAAATCTGCCTTCTCATTCCCACACACACCTACATGTGCTGGAACCCAACAAAATTGAACTGTTATACCTCTCCGTCCAATAATAAAAAGCCATTCTAAATTCTATAAAACTAGAGGGTTATTAAAATTAAAAACTTCTATAGCTTGAAGGACACTCCTTGCATCACTAAAAATGGTAAAATTACCCTCCTTCTCCAACGCTATTTTCTCAATAGCAGTTAATATGCCATACAGTTCGGCAGTAAATATGGAAGCTGTTAGAGGAAGTGCACCTCTACAATTAAAACCATTACTATGTACTCCAAATCCAACGCCAGCACCAGATTTGGAGCCATCAGTATAGATAAAAGTTAATCCTCTATGTTCTGCAACATGTTCCATAAATAGAGACCTGGATTCTAAGTCACTCATATTCTTCTTAACTCCAATAAAGTATTTACAAAAAGATACCTCTGGTAATTTCCATGGAGGCATTGATGATACCTTAAATGGAAGTACCTTACTTCTAATTATATCCAAACTGTTTAATAATCGTTTCACCCAAAAGCCATAAGGTTGAGGAGATTTTGGGTGCAACTCAAAGTATGATGCGTGTCTTACAAGGCTTGCAGTCTGAAAGGCTAGAGAGTTAGGGAGTCTTTGCAATCTAAACCAATACCGAAGAATGGAAGACATTCGGTAAAGGTCTAGAGGTAACTCTCCAGCATCAACAAAGAGACTTGGGATAGGGGAGGTTTTAAAAGCTCCTGTAGACAATCTAATACCTGCATGATGTATCGAGTCTAATATTTTAAACCGGCTTGGGGTGGCTGAAGAATATATTTCACATCTATAACTAATTTTGGAAAAAATCAAGGACTTGTATAATTTCAAAATAGCGCCTCGTATAATTTCAAAATATTATTGCGGTCTGCCCCAAAAATAAATGGAACACTGCCTTTACTTATATAAAAAATAAAACACATTTACACTACTTACCAGGAGATATTGAAATTCTGATGAACTGCAAACTGTTACAGCACTCAAATTCAAAGCTGTCCATATTCAAGGCCATATAATTTGGCTCTCCTCAAATCTAGCCAAAGTTCTGTGGATAAAAAGGAATACATAAATCTATGCTCATGTATAAAGTAAAGTCCAAAATCAAATAAGGTAAAAAAATAATAATACAAAACGAGTCCAGTAAATAGACACTACACAGGTTAGAAAATATTACAAAACACTTTACACGTTTATAATGATTACGAAAACAATTAGGAAAACTCGCACATTTTCAAGTAATTTGCTTTTTTCTTTACAAACCTGAGTATTATAATAGGAGTGTATTATAGTAGGAAACATTTCCAAGAATCTTGGCAAGGATGAACCTGCCACCCTCACCTCGAGCCTCAAACAAATATCTATTCCTTAAGTTGTTATAATTGGGGCATTCGGTCAACAAATGCCTCACTGTTAGAGGTACTAAACAGTCGTCACAATACGGTTGGTGTTGGCCCTTCAGCAGAAACTCGTGTGTCAACAGTGTGTGACCAATACGTAGACGACAAAGAGACGTCTCCCATTTTCATGAATCATATTATACCTCGAAGGAGATATGACATTTGTTACACCTCTCATTTTATTCCCATCTAGTCTATCCCATTGCTGTTGCCATTTATTGTAAACCAATTTCTTGATGTCAGGTAAGAAATCATTACAGGGAATGGGATACCTTCTTGGCAGCAACTCGGATGCAGCCTTCTTAGCCAGTGAATCTGCCTTCTCATTCCCAGACACACCTACATTGTAAGGGCTTTTGTTTGAAAGGTCTAACTTTAATTCTTTCATTTACAATATCGATGTGAAAAGGCACATCAGCATCCTGGAAAGTAAGGATAATTATTGACGTCCCGGGAATCTTGTGCACTTTCCACACTGTTAACGGGTACATGGCTAGTATTTCTTCTATAAATTCTGACAGATCATTATTGAAGACTACTTCCCTTCCGTAACTAAAGTTTAGGTGGGGTTTGACATCTAACATATGCTCATCACTGCTTGTCTTAAGGTTAGACAGTATTACTGATTGCGTGTATGATTTTGCATGGATTAGGAAGCTATTTTTCCCAAAGCGAGATATATCACCTGGTGCAATGGTTCCTGCCTTTTTCTGAGTTTGTTAATTTTAAAATAATTCCCATTACTCCCTTTAAGATCGGCAACAAGCCACACTGGTGGTTTTGGCTTTCTCTGGGGGAGCATAGTTAAATCGATATCTTTCTCAAAACAGTCAGCAGGTCTATATATATCTAAATTGTTTGGTATCTTATGACATAGGGCACCCATGACATTTAAATTATTAATTTTGATATTATTGATGTTACATATTGCATTGAATGCTTCTTCATGATTATTACAAGTTATCCATGAATGCCATTTTTCATTTTCAAGTTTCATTCTAATTTCTTTTATCACTCCATAGCATCTAAATGCTTTATATATCATATCATAATCAGTATTTATTGGAATTTGGGTAACATGAAGGATTCAAAGTTTCCCTTTATTACCCAATTAAATTGGTTTTAAAACATTGGTAGAGGGGTCCTTTTTTGTTCCTAGGTCGTCAACAGAATTTTCCTCAATTGAATTAGCAGAGGTCGTCAACAGTGCCCGGGGAAAGTCAGCGTATCCAGGGGATGGGGGTTCGTTACTTAAAGAATCCATTAGACGAGAGAGAGAGAGAAAAGGGTAAGTTTGATGTACCTGCTCGAGAATATTAGGCCACCACACGTCAGAAAGGAAATTTGCACTCTCCACTATCGGCACAATGAGATTATACTTCCCATATGGTCCACTCCATACCCTACCCGAAGGATAGCATCAAAACAGATATAGAGGCACACGTGTATACTGAACTCGCCTGTTAGGACTGAGACTAAGAAATCATGGAATCATCCTCCCCATAACTGCAATGACGGGCTTCCGGCCAAAAGCCGAGAGTCCTACGCCAAGCATTGGATCCCCCTGGATTGCGAAGACCCAACACTTGAGAATAGTTCCGCCAAAAAGGTCCAAACCATCTTCGGGATGGCTGAGATCATCCAATACTCTCACATATAGCTCTGAATGTAAATACCTCCCAACCACTACACCTTCTCCACTTCATCAAAGCAGGGCAGCAATAGCAAATATATAACCATCCGTGCCAGCAGCTATAATGGATGTAGAAACATCCAAGCCAAAAGAAAAAGAAAAATCAATAAATACATATATACATATATATATAAGGGAAATTTTTATCGTGGAGTTGGTAAAGCAAAATTAAAGTTTATAAAATTAGGAGAAGGTCGAATTAATATTGAAAGAAAAAGATGATTGGGAAATTTAGATTCGAACTGGGGGAGCAATTTCCCCAAGTTCAAGAGCCCTCTTGCCCATCAAGTGTGCCGTGCTGAAGCTCAATGACTTCATCAGGGCATGCTCTCATTAAGAGGGCTCCTGGTTTTAGATTAAATAGCAAATGAATTCCAGGAAGTTTCAATAAAATAATAGCACATTCAAAATCAGAAGATTTTTAAAGACAAATACCCAATTTTCTTACAAATAAAATGGTAACAATAAATTTTGACAATTAGTATCCCTTTCCAGTAATAAGGGTGAAGACACCCAAGGGTAACCAATACATAGAAGTTTGTGAACAGACCAATTATAAATGCTTCACATTTAGACAAATCATAGATTTGGAACAATCTTTTGTAATGAGTGTGAAGTAGCATAACTTCATACTTGCCGGTCTTAAGACCACACTAGATAACCCATAACTTTAAATTGAATGAAGGCAATGAGTTTACATAAATTAAAAGACAACTGAACTCTAAATGCGGTGCTTAAGAAAAAAAAAAATTATCAAGCCAATGTCTATTTAAAATTCCACATAGGGTGATAAGAAAATTTCTACCATATTTGTTAACTGGGTAAAGATGCTTAAATTCTTCCTGATGCAAATGTCAGCATAATCTTGAAATTTTCAAATTCACTTCAAATCTTGAGAGTCGGATCAACTTGAATAAGACGTACTGTATTGCTGACCGTGAAGAATTATCTGTAGAAATAAATGAAGTATTAAAAACATTGACCTTTTTTGTTCATTCAACATCAAATTCACTTATTACTAAGCTAAGCAAAAAAACCAGATTTTACTACAACATTTAAAGACATGAGAATAAATACTAAAAAAATCTAAATATATCTACAAATGAATAATTACATACATACATACACTAAGGCACTTCCTCCCATCTTGGGGGGTAGCCGACATCAAACAAATGAAACATAAAAGGGGACATCTCCTCTCTATGCTCCTCCCAGCCTGACATGGGACTCAATCGAGTTTGGCTGGTACTGCTAGGGTGGCACAGCCCACCCTCCCACACAATGAATAATTAGTAATTAAAAATTGAAAAACAATGGCAGTTACAATTTCATTAAACTGAAAGACGAAAAAGGCCAAATTGGAAAAAAAAAAAAATACATTCAATGGAGCCTTTGTAGGATGACGGCCAGATCCGTTTTCATTCATAGAAAATGGGAATATTATAAAGTGGGGTGGACTGTGGCCGTCATTCTAAAATAGAGTTCGAAAACTGGAATATTCTGAACTGTGGCCGTCGTTCTAAAAACGATTTTGGCGGGAGAAGCTAACTTAAAAAACCCACCTAACCTATGCTAAAAGCCGTATCCTTACCCAGGGGGGCTTCGCCCCCCCGGACCCCCCTTTACCTACTACGGGAGCGAGAAGATTCGTGGCCGGAGTAAGAACTCGTGCCACAAATTTTCAGGTAATTTAGGGTTTTCGGCAAAAAACATAAAAGTGTGCGTTTAAGCACATATTTAAGATCCGTAGACCATTTCCAAACGTTTTTATTCTATACAAGATAACAGTCGGAGCGATAAGCAAATTAGGACGCTTGGCCGTAGCGCTACAAACTACCCCATTCAATACTTGACGACTTTCAACAAAACACCTCGACAGGATTGCAATTGGATATATAGAATCTAGCCCATATGAAGTACAGAGAGGCAAGACAGCAGGGTGGGAGAAAGAAAGCTGAAGTAGAAGAGCCTAGAGTCCGACGGCAAAAAAAAGACAAACTAAATTAGGGCACAGCAGCTTTCAAAAGGAAGTAAAATGAAGGGACTCGATAGTTGATGCTGAAATTTATTAATAAAACTACAGTTCACCCTTTTACCCCCAGGCTATTTGGAAATTTCCAACCCTTAACCCCCAAGGGGTTATTTTTTTCCCAGCACATTTTGCAGTATATATTTTTTTAAATGGCTCTAACAGCCTTAATTTTTGTCATAGAGAGGTCAGGTTGGTTTCATTCTCTTGGAAAATGCCAGAATTTTCTCAAAAAATTTTCAAAAATAGGAAAAAAATATTTTTATAGCATTTTTTTGCAAGGACGTACCGGTACGTCCATGGGGGTAAAGGTATGGCTTTTGTGAAACATACCAGTACATCCTTTGGGGGTAAAAGGGTTAAGCAAATCATCTCTCATTCTATTATCTGTGACTATATACTGGCTGCTGGAAGATGCCCAGTGCAGTATCATAAAATACTTCTCACTAAACCACCAATGAAATTTCATTGGGCTTGTTGAATTATCTCCAAGTTCTTATCCAGCCATGTACGTATTGTGCACAGAAGTAGCAAATGGATGATGCCTCAAATAGTCACTTCAAAACAATGCTGTCAACACTTGCAGTACTGTACTTCAGTACTAAACAATGCTGTCAAAACTTGCAGTACTTCAGTACTGTTTGTTACCTATGCACTGCAGTAAAGGTTACAGTACTATACAGTCTGAGTACCTTTAGCCACACTTTGCTTTGTCCAAACCTGATGAAAATTCACATGTTCAGCAATTGGCATTTAGTAAATCCATTAATAACCAACATGAAAACACAAAATGACAGACTAGGTTAGGTTATGAGAAAATGGGTTTGTGTCGACTGAAGGCAGAAATTTCAGAACACGACTGAATTATGACAATGTTTACACCTCCAAGAACCACTCGGTTTAACTTCCTTTCTTACAATTACGTTTTACACCATCAATTGCTGTAATTGTGTCATTATTTGTACCCGATCTAACTACTTCGAGGATATGAAAGTGCCGTAACGGCGCCCTTCACGGCCTGCACAAAGTGGCATAGTTGGACCTCACGGGCAGGAACACCTGAAAAAGAAAGAGAGAAAAGAAATTAGTTCCAGCTAGCTTAGGTTAACGGGAGAGTGAGACACATCTACACTCTACTGAGCCAAAATAAAAAGTGACCGAGTCACCAGTGCTGGTGGGAGGAGTGGGTGAACACACCCCTGCTAACTACCGGTTTACTAAAACCCTAGTCAACTTCAGTTTCGCCTAGTTTTCAGCTCCACCGATATAACAATGCTAGGTTGAAGAGCGGAAAGTTTGTATCTTGTGTCGGGACAACTTATGTTCATATTAAAAAAAACTTCCTAGAAAAACATCTACAGCTAAAAACAAGTCACTGAAAATGACAAATTCATAGATAATTTGTATTTTTCCCTAACTAATACAGACCTGGAGTTATTTATATGGATTATCTTTCAGCATAGCTGGAAGGTAGCCATTAGATTTCAACTGCGAGGTGGCAAACCTGCTTACCCACTCGAGGGTGGCTGGGGGGAACTACAGAAACTCCAGTTGACATAGATGAGAACCTCTGGGGTAAAGGAACACGTTCCTTCAGACATGAAGAAAGGTCCGGACTAATAGGTACGTTAGCGTGCCTATTAAGAGAGAGCGGAAGAGGACCAAGACGCAAGACCTCCTGTAGCTTCTCCTTTGATGGGGAACCCGTCAACCCTAAGGAGGGCCACAGCAAACGAACAGCGTCATATGAGAGGGACTCCCCCGTGGAGGGCTCCCTCACTGCCTCTCTAGGGTCGACAATATGAGGAGACACCAAACGAGGTTATCCCAGCGTTACCAGGGCGCCACTCATACTCAACTTCTTCCCCTTCCAGGCTGACCCCGAAGGGGAAGAATCCCTTTTAAACTACTACTTACGCATACCAAACCTCACCCACTGGGAGGGCAACCACTCCCGACACACTACAAGGGGATTCCTTCGAACACGAGCGACTTCGGTACAAAGGACAGTGTATGCAGTGTGTGTGAGGATCGGTCTCCTCCGAGGACATGAACGTGCCGCAACGGCGCCCGTCACGCCCTGGACAAAGTGGCGTGGTTGGACCTCACAGGCAGACTCACCTGAAACAGAAAAAGAGAAAAGAAATTTGTTCCAGTCAGTTTAGGTTAACAAGCAATGACGTAGGGATCACCATGTACCGTAGATCGTACTCTGAAATGAAAAATAATAAATATTTCTTTAAAATAACTTTAATAAATTAAAAAACAAAATGGTGGTAGCTAGAATACAATTAGGAAATTAAATTTTTCTGGATTAAGTTCTGAAAAGAAAATGTAAAAAAAAATAATTATAAGGTTTCCTGAAAAAGATAAAAAATTCTACAAGCAAAAATTACATATAAAGATGACTCTGATGACGACAAAGACTTAGACGAACTCAATGACGATGACTTTGACAACTATGACTTCTATATGAAGATAACATCAACTCTGATAACTTCAACGACGACCTTGTTTGTAGTATGCATTTGGAAATCCATCCATAAGAGCTAGTTGTTACACCTTGAGTCGAACCACATGGTCCTATAAAGTGGGAGGAATAAATGTGGTTGAGGAATGAAGTTAGTGTTTGTGAAACACTAGCATTCCACGAAGGCAAACCTCTTCCTTCCCACTAGGTGATATTGAAACATCCCACCCGGAGATATTTTTCTCCTTTTGTTCCTACTCTAACCCTCCACTAGAGTAGGAGACTCATCTTCTTGCAAGCACAGATAGTGGAGTTTGTGTGCTAAAACCACACATCTTCTGGCAGGTCACATCATAGCGGCAATTGTTGTGCTTGAATCAAGACATCTTCTAGCAGATCACATGATAGTTTGAATTTTTCTAGTCAAGACTAGGAGATTCCAGGACCTCCTAAGTATGCAGTGCATTAAAGTATACCATATCGGAACAAATGATCATTTACAAAATAATGCTTTCATTTCTATCATTTTGTAGATAATACTCTGAAAGAAAAAATAGTAAATTAACTACAGTATAACACAATTATGAAGAACATTTTCTTCCGAATAAAGTCCTCCGAAATCATACTAAAAAATACCAGCATTATAGAACAGGCTAATATATAAATCAGCCTTCAACACAATATTTGGGTTAAAACTCCCTATTCTTTATTTTATAGATAGCCCTTTTCTTAAAACCTTCCAAGAGCTCTGGAACACTAATTGCAAGATTCTGCAATGTCTTCTGGGAGAGTTTATCGCAGGTACTCCTAATACCTCACGGTAGATCTGCAACCGGTTAATCCCTTGCATGATAACCTTAGGTCAGGGTTCCATTACGTTCGTTTCTCACGTTCCTCAGGAGTCTTGTCCTTCCTGGCGAGGATTCCCGACCTAAATCCCAAGGTTAAAAAGAGTGGGAACAGGGAGTAGCTTACAGGCGTTTCCCGATGTTCTGAATGGAGTAAGTTGAGTGATGGCGAAAACCTTCATAAAATATCCTTTCCAACATGCGATGATGCTGGGATCACCATGTACAGTAGATCGTACTCTGAAATGAGAAGTATCACATATTTCTTATATAAAGTTTAATAAATTAAAAAAAACAAGTGGTGGTAGCTAAAAAAATTAGGAAGATTCAATTTTTCCGGATTAAGTTCTGAAAAAAAAATGTAAAAAAAAAATTATAAGATTTCCTGAAAAAGATATAAATTCTTCATGCAAAAATTACATATGAAGACGACTCTGATAATAACGACGAAGACTTAGACGAACTCAATGACGATGACTTTGACGAATGCAATACTAAGACTTCAATATGAAGATAACATCAACTTCGATAACTTCAACGACGACCTTGTTTGTAGTATGCATTTTGAAATCCATCCATAAGAGCTAGTTGTTACACCTTGAGTCAAACCACATGGTCCTATAAAATGGGAGGAATAAATGTGGTTGAGGAATGAAGTTGGTGTTTGTAAAACACTAGCATTCCACGAAGGCAAACCTCTTCCTTCCCACTAGGTGATATTGAAACATCCCACCCGGAGATATTTTTCTCCTTTTGTTCCTACTCTAACCCTCCACTAGAGTAGGAGACTCATCTTCTTGCAAGCACAGATAGTGGAGTTTGTGTGCTAAAACCACACATCTTCTGGCAGGTCACATCATAGCGGCATTTATGCGCTTGAATCAGACATCTTCTAGCAGATCACATTATAGTTTACACTTTTCTAGTCATGACTGAGATTCCAGGACCTCCTAAGTATGCAGTGCATTCAAGTATACCATATCGGAACAAATGATCATTTACAAAATAATGCTTTCATTTCTATCATTTTGTAGATAATACTCTGAAAGAAAAAATAGTAAATTAACTACAGTATAACACAATTATGAAGAACATTTTCTTCCGAATAAAGTCCTCCGAAATCATACTAAAAAATACCAGCATTATAGAACAGGCTAATATATAAATCAGCCTTCAACACAATATTTGGGTTAAAACTCCCTATTCTTTATTTTATAGATAGCCCTTATATTAAAACCTTTTAAGAGCTTTGGAACACTAATTGCAAGATTCTGCAATGTCTTCTGGGAGAGTTTATCGCTGGTACTCCTAATACCTCACGGTACGTCTGCAACCGGTTAATCCCTTGCATGATAACCTTAGGTCACACCCTTAACGTTCGTTTCTCACGTTCCTCAGGAGTCTTGTCCTTCCTGGCGAGGATTCACGACCTAAATCCCAGGGTTAAAAAGAGTGGGAACGGGGAGTAGCTTACAGGCGTTTCCCGATGTTCCGAATGGAATAAGTCGAGTGATGGCGAAAAACTTTTAGAAAATATCCTTTCCAACATGCGATGATGCTGGGGTGATCATGTACAGTAGATCGTAGTCTGAAATGAGAAGTAACACATATTTCTTATATAAAGTATAGAGTTTAATAAATTAAAAAAACAAGTGGTGGTAGCTAAAAAAATTAGGAAGATTCAATTTTTCCGGATTAAGTTCTGAAAAAAAATGTAAAAAAAAAAATATAAGATTTCCTGAAAAAGATATAAATTCTAAATGCAAAAATTACATATGAAGACGACTCTGATGACGACGAAGACTCAGACGAACTCAATGACGAAGACTTTGACGAATGCTTCAATATGAAGATAACATTAACTCTGATAACTTCAACGACGACCTTGTTCGTAGTATGCATTTTGAAATCCATCCATAAGAGCTAGATGTTACACCTTGAGTCAAACCACATGGTCTTATAAAATGGGAGGAATAAATGTGGTTGAGGAATGAAGTTGGTGTTTGTGAAACACTAGCATTCCACGAAGGCAAACCTCTTCCTTCCCACTAGGTGATATTGAAATATCCCACCCGGAGATATTTTTCTCCTTTTGTTCCTACTCTAACCCTCCACTAGAGTAGGAGACTCATCTTCTTGCAAGCACAGATAGTGGAGTTTGTGTGCTAAAACCACACATCTTCTGGCAGATCACATCATAGCGGCAATTGTGCTTGAATCAGACATCATCTAGCAGATCACATGATAAGTTTACATTTTTCTAGTCATGACTGGGAGATTCCAGGACCTCCTAAGTATGCAGTGCAAAATATTTGGGTTAAAACTCCCTATTCTTTATATTACAGATAGCCCTATCTTAAAACCTTTTAAGACCTTTGGAACACTAAATTGCAAGATTCTGCAATGTCTTCTGGGAGAGTTTATCGCAGGTACTCCTAATACCTCACGGTAGGTCTGCAACCGGTTAATCCCTTGTATGATAATCTTAGGTCAGGGTTCCATTACGTTCGTTTCTCACGTTCCTCAGGAGTCTTGTCCTTCAGGCCGAGGATTCCCGACCTAAATCCCAAGGTTAAAAAGAGTGGGAACAGGGAGTAGCTTACAGGCGTTTCCCGATGTTCCGAATGGAATAAGTTGAGTGATGGGGAATACCTTCATAAAATATCCTTTCCAACATGCGATGATGCTGGGATCACCATGTACAGTAGATCCTATTCTGAAATGAGAAGTAACACATATTTCTTATATAAAGTTTAATAAATTAGAAAAACATGTGGTGGTAGCTAAAACAATTAGGAAGATTAACGTTTCCGGATTAAGTTCTGAAAAAAAAGGTAAAAAAAAAATTTATAAGATTTCCTGAAAAAGATATAAATTCTTCATGCAAAAATTACATATGAAGACGACTCTGATAATAACGACGAAGACTTAGACGAACTCAATGACGATGACTTTGACGAATGCAATACTAAGACTTCAATATGAAGATAACATCAACTTCGATAACTTCAACGACGACAACTTCAACAACGACCTTGTTTGTAGTATGCATTTTGAAATCCATCCATAAGAACTAGTTGTTACACCTTGAGTCAAACCACATGGTTCTATAAAGTGGGAGGATTAAATGTGGTTGAGGAATGAAGTTGGTGTTTGTAAAACACTAGCATTCCACGAAGGCAAACCTCTTCCTTCCCACTAGGTGATATTGAAATATCCCACCCGGAGATATTTTTCTCCTTTTGTTCCTACTCTAACCCTCCACTAGAGTAGGAGACTCTTCTTGCAAGCACAGATAGTGGAGTTTGTGTGCTAAAACCACACATCTTCTGGCAGGTCACATCATAGCGGCAATTGTTTGCTTAAATCAGACATCATCTAGCAGATCACATGATAAGTTTACATTTTTCTAGTCAAGACTAGGAGATTCCAGGACCTCCTAAGTATACAGTGCATTAAAGTATACCATATCGGAACAAATGATCATTTACAAAATTATGCTTTCATTTCTATCATTTTGTAGATAATACTCTGAAAGAAAAAATAGTAAATTAACTACAGTATAACACAATTATGAAGAACATTTTCTTCCGAATAAAGTCCTCCGAAATCATACTAAAAAATACCAGCATTATAGAACAGGCTAATATATAAATCAGCTTTCAACACAATATTTGGGTTAAAACTCCCTATTCTTTATTTTATAGATAGCCCTTTTCTTAAAACCTTCCAAGAGCTCTGGAACACTAATTGCAAGATTCTGCAATGTCTTCTGGGAGAGTTTATCGCAGGTACTCCTAATACCTCACGGTACTTCTGCAACCGGTTAATCCCTTGCATGATAACCTTAGGTCAGGGTTCCATTACGTTCGTTTCTCACGTTCCTCAGGAGTCTTGTCCTTCCTGGCGAGGATTCACGACCTAAATCCCAAGGTTAAAAAGAGTGGGAACGGGGAGTAGCTTACAGGCGTTTCCAGATGTTCCGAATGGAATAAGTTGAGTGATGGCGAAAACCTTCATAAAATATCCTTTCCAACATGCAATGATGCTGGGATCACCATGTACAGTAGATCCTATTCTGAAATGAGAAGTAACACATATTTCTTATATAAAGTTTAATAAATTAAAAATACAAGTGATGGTAGCTAAAACACAATTAAGATTCAATTTTTAAGGGTTAAGTTCTGAAAAAAAAAAAAAATGTAAAAAAAAAATAAGATTTCCTGAAAAAGATATAAATTCTAAATGCAAAAATCAAATATGAAGACGACTCTGATGATAACAACGAAGACTTCAACGACAACTAAGACTTCGAATATAACAACATCAATGACTATCTTGTTTGTAGTATGCATTTTGAAATTCCTCCACCCAGAAGAGAAACTTGATGCACCTTTAGTCAAACCACATGGTTCTATAAAGTGGGAGGAATAAATGTGGTTGAGGAATGAAGTTGGTGTTTGTAAAACACTAGCATTCCACGAAGGCAAACCTCTTCCTTCCCACTAGGTGATATTGAAATATCCCACCCGGAGATATTTTTCTCCTTTGTTCCTACTCTAACCCTCCACTAGAGTAGGAGACTCATCTTCTTGCAAGCACAGATAGTGGAGTTTGTGTGCTAAAACCACACATCATCTGGCAGATCACATCATAGCGGCAATTGTGCGCCTAAATCAGACATCTTCTAGCAGATCACATGATAAGTTTACATTTTTCTAGTCATGACTGGGAGATTCCAGGACCTCCTAAGAATGCAGTGCAAAATATTTGGGTTAAAACTCCCTATTCTTTATTTTATAGATAGCCCTTATCTTAAAACCTTTTAAGAGCTTTGGAACACTAATTGCAAGATTCTGCAATGTCTTCTGGGAGAGTTTATCGCAGGTACTCCTAATACCTCACGGTAGGTCTGCAACTGGTTAATCACTTGCATGATGACCTTAGGTCACACCGTGACAGGGTTCACATTACGTTCGTTTCTCACGTTCCTCAGGAGTCTTGTCCTTCCTGGCGAGGATTCTCGACCTAAATCCCAGGGTTAAAAAGAGTGGGAACGGGGAGTAGCTTACAGGCGTTTCCCGATGTTCCGAATGGAATAAGTTGAGTGATGGTGAAAACCTATTAGAAAATATCCTTTCCAACATGTGATGATGCTGGGATCACCATGTACAGTAGATCGTACTCTGAAATGAGAAGTAACACATATTTCTTATATAAAGTTTAATAAATTAAAAAAACAAGTGGTGGTAGCTAAAACAATTAGATAGATGAATTTTTTCCGGATTAAGTTCTGAAAAAAATGTAAAAAAAAAAATTATAAGATTTCCTGAAAAAGATATAAAATTCTACATGCAAAAATTACATATGAAGACGACTCTGATGATAACGACGAAGACTTAGACGAACTCAATGACGATGACTTTGACGAATGCAATACTAAGACTTCAATATGAAGATAACATCAACTTCGATAACTTCAACGACGACAACTTCAACAACGACCTTGTTTGTAGTATGCATTTTGAAATCCATCCATAAGAGCTAGTTGTTACACCTTGAGTCAAACCACATGGTCCTATAAAACGGGAGGAATAAATGTGGTTGAGGAATGAAGTTGGTGTTTGTAAAACACTAGCATTCCACGAAGGCAAACCTCTTCCTTCCCACTAGGTGATATTGAAACATCCCACCCGGAGATATTTTTCTCCTTTTGTTCCTACTCCACTAGAGTAGGAGACTCATCTTCTTGCAAGCACAGATAGTGGAGTTTGTGTGCTAAAACCACACATCTTCTGGCAGGTCACATCATAGCGGCAATTGTTGTGCTTGAATCAAGACGACATCTAGCAGATCACATGATAGTTTGAATTTTTCTAGTCAAGACTAGGAGATTCCAGGACCTCCTAAGTATACAGTGCATTAAAGTATACCATATCGGAACAAATGATAATTTACAAAATAAAGCTTTCATTTCTATCATTTTGTAGATAATACTCTGAAAGAAAAAATAGTAAATTAACTACAGTATAACACAATTATGAAGAACATTTTCTTCCGAATAAAGTCCTCCGAAATCATACTAAAAAATACCAGCATTATAGAACAGGCTAATATATAAATCAGCCTTCAACACAATATTTGGGTTAAAACTCCCTATTCTTTATTTTATAGATAGCCCTTTTCTTAAAACCTTCCAAGAGCTCTGGAACACTAATTGCAAGATTCTGCAATGTCTTCTGGGAGAGTTTATCGCAGGTACTCCTAATACCTCACGGTGCGTCTGCAACCGGTTAATCCCTTGCATGATAACCTTAGGTCAGGGTTCCATTATGTTCGTTTCTCAGGTTCCTCAGGAGTCTTGTCCTTCAGGCCGAGGATTCTCGACCTAAATCCCAAGGTTAAAAAGAGTGGGAACGGGGAGTAGCTTACAGGCGTTTCCCGATGTTCCGAATGGAATAAGTTGAGTGATGGCGAAAACCTTCATAAAACATGCAATGATGCTGGGATCACCATGTACAGTAGATCATAGTCTGAAATGAGAAGTAACACATATTTCTTATATAAAGTTTAATAAATTAGAAAAACATGTGGTGGTAGCTAAAACACAATTAAGATTCAATTTTTACGGATTAAGTTCTGAAAAAAAAATGTAAAATAAAAAATAAGATTTCCTGAAAAAGATATAAATTCTTCATGCAAAAATTACATATGAAGACGACTCTGATAATAACGACGAAGACTTCGACGAACTCAATGACGATGACTTTGACGAATGCAATACTAAGACTTCAATATGAAGATGACATCAACTTCGATAACTTCAACGACGACCTTGTTTGTAGTATGCATTTTGAAATCCATCCATAAGAGCTAGTTGTTACACCTTGAGTCAAACCACATGGTCCTATAAAATGGGGGGAATAAATGTGGTTGAGGAATGATGTTGGCGTTTGTAAAACACTAGCATTCCACGAAGGCAAACCTCTTCCTTCCCACTAAGGTCATATCGAAATATCCCTGCCAGAGATATTTTTCTCCTTTTGTTCCTACTCTAACCCTCCACTAGAGTAGGAGACTCTTCTTGCAAGCACAGATAGTGGAGTTTGTGTGCTAAAACCACACATCTTCTGGCAGGTCACAAAGACAATTATGGGCGGCCCCAGTACGATACCAGGGTTTTAAGGGTGGGGGAGTGTCACAAACGAGAGATTTACAGCAACAATAAGTCAGAAATGCAAAATAAGAACAAGATAACCAGTTGGAAAAATACATGGATCAAGTAAGTGGCTGAACATAGGCCAACTATGATTATTTTAACACATTTGAGATTTGTAAAAGGGTACAGAACCTAACAAACCCACCTAACCTAACTTAGTAGTTCCCAGTTGGCAACCCCTAGCTGGGGTCAAGCCCCCGGACCCCCTTACCAGGTCACAAACTAAAGCGGAATGACAATTCACAAATAAATCCTTACCTTAAGTTTGGGAGGTCAAAGGCTGTGGGTCTTCCGTTGACAAAGGAAGAACTGTCACTGATCCTGTCGTAAACGTAGATGGGTGGGGGTACAGTTTGGCGGCTTGAAGCAGGGAATTAGACCTCTGATGCTGCTGGAAAAATAAGCACACTTTAGTTTACTAAATATTGAAAAAAAGAAACTGAACATTAAAATACGTATAATAATTTTTACCTGGCAGATAAAGACACGAGATAAATATTGAATAAAATTTTCTTTTTGAATTCCGCCATGGAGAACGTAACTCTTGATATCCCGCCACAGTCTCTTAAATGAAAACAATGGACTTAAAGAGTAAAAAACATACTTCACATTTAAATCGACCGATACGTAAGGTATCCCTTTTACCCCCAAAGGACGTACTGGTACGTTTCACAAAAGCCATCCCTTTACCCCCATGGACGTACCGGTACGTCCTAGCAAATAAATGGTATAAAATTTTTTTTTTCATATTTTTGATAATTTTTTTGAGATACTTCAGGCATTTTCCAAGAGAGAGAGACCAACCTGACCTCTCTATGATGAAAATTAAGGCTGTTAGAGCAATTCAAAAAAAAATATACTGCAAAATGTGCTTAAAAAAAAATAACCCCTGGGGGTTAAAGGTTGGAAAGTTCCAAATAGCCTGGGGGTAAAAGGGTTATTATGACCCAGCCCACATTAAATATACAGAGAAAGACAACAAGCTAGCCAGCACTCGTCCATTTCTTAAAGCGAATTTCATTTTCGCTAGCAATTAAACTATATAAGAACCTTGCTTTTTTTAGGATTGTGTTAGCCTTATTTGGTAACGTTGCTGACTGGGGTTCGAGTCCCGCTCAAACTCGTTAGTTCCTTTAGTAGCTGCAACCTCACCATCCTTGCGAACTAAGGTTGGGGGGATTTGGGGGTGCCTATAGGTCCACCTACTGAGGTATCAGCATCCCTTACCTGGCCCTCCCTGATCCTATGTACTGATCATATGTATTTATAGTCAGTCTCTAGGGCATTGCCCGGCTTGCTAGGGCAATGCCACCATCCCCTGCCTCTGCCATTCATGAGTAACTCAACACCTGGCTCGCCTCTGTACTGACAAGAGATGAGCATCATGCTCTGCGTGTAAGCCGAACAGCCAAGTATTTTAGCAGACAAACCTCCGATTACTCAACCACCTCTACACTACCCGATTACAGTTCATAATTCTATCTTTTCAACATTTCATGACACTTCTATAATTAATTCCACTTGTTTACAGAAAATGGACATCTGTGCATTGCATCTTAAAAACTATTATATGATGAAACATGTCGTCAAACTACCCCCAAACCAGCTATTGAAGATATGGTAAAGGTTAGGTTAGGATAGGTTATGTTTGATACCCGAGACTATCGATCTTTTAGGCTGGTGAATCTCCTTGCAATAACAAACGATCATTCATTTGAAGTAAACCAAAAAAAAAATGCCTTGGCAAAGAAAACGGTATAAACCCATTTTCTACTCGTTAGCACTGAACTATACTATAACAATTTCTATGTTCAACAAATTTTGGTAAAGTTGTATTGTATTACAGGGTGGGATTTCAAACAGAAAATATGTATTCCTATAGTAAATAACGTGATTTAACCAAATTTGACCTTTAGGTCAACCGCAAACAGATCAACCAATTCGACTAACTGTATGTTGCGAATTGGTTGCTGTTAAGGATGAAATGAAAGTGAAAACCGGTTAAATCACGTTATTTTCTACAGGAAAACATATATTTTCTGTTAAAATGGCTAAATATAATCACTGTTGTCATATATATATATGTTAAAATATTCAAATATAAGCACTTGTTCAACGGTGTCACTTCACTCACAAATGTACTGCGAACGATAACATTAGCAACGTTACCAATGATACACAGTGTTACCAATGATGTCTGGGATTGTTACGATAATATTACCGGTTACACAATATATAAAAAGTACAAAAAGGGTACAGAACCTAACAAACCAACCTAACCTAGTAGTTGACGGGTCACAAACCTCAGGTATTTACTGAGAACGGTAAAATTAGTCACGATACGAATGATAAACAGCGTTACCAATGGTGCGGTGACATTACTAGAGATAGTAATGCTAAATGTTTCCATACGTATTTTAAATAATTTTTCCATATAAGTTTTACACAATACATAAAAAGTTCAAAAAGGGTACAGAACCTAACAAACCCACCTAACCTAACCTAGGGGTTCCCAGGTCACAAACCTCACGTATGTACTAGGAATGTTAAAATAAGCAACGTTACCAATGATACACAGTGTTAACAACGTTACAAAGGCATTGCTAACGGTAGCAATGCTACGGTAATATTGTCATGTGTACTTTAATGAATTGTTCCAAATACTTTACAAAATATATAAAAAGGTACAAAAAGGGTACAGAACCTAACAAACCCATCTAACCTAACCTAGAAGTTAACAGGTCACAAAACACACATAATGACTTTAGTTGAATGACTTACGGTTATGAAGGGGACGTCGAAACTTGCGGGACACGGGAGGGTGAGACTGACGGCTTAACTTTAAATATTATCTACCATGGGGGTAGGCAACTTTTTCCCAAAAATGTACCTTAATAAGAAGTAACAGTATAACCACAGCGACCTTTATTTTTGGTTTTAGGTATCTTGGTTTCGGTATTACAATAAAACACGTGAATGTCTTTCTTGTAAGATAGGAGGGAACGGCAATAAAACACGTGAATGTCTTTCTTGTAAGATAGGAGGGAACGGCACTGTAAACGTTGAGGAATTGCATCGTATGCTTTAAGGAAATTATCAACATTGGATGAAGAATCATAGAAATCACCATGGAATTTAGCAAATGCCTTTAGGTATGGAATACTGCAGCCATTACAAGTTTCTATAACTTCCTCCATCGCAAAATACGAAAAAATAAATCTCACTTGAAATGAAGGACACCTTACTAGGACAAAGGTTTCCAGGGAATAGGATTCGGCGGAAGGGGTATGAATAGACCACTTAAAGAGCTAGAGGAAGGGGGTAGGGAAATATCAACTGACAACCCCCTTTGTGAAAACTTTGAATACGTACAGGTTCGTGATTGGTTAACGGGAAAACAACGGAGTCTAGAGGGTAAACATGAATGAATTGGATAGAGAAACTTGTATAGAGCGAGTATTTATGTGAAATCGGGGTGTGACAGAAATAACAAAAGGAATAAAACCAATATAGGAAGATAAAATGCGATGTATGATAAATAATATTGAATGGGAATTAAAATGATTGATTTTATAAGGTATAGGATCATAGAGAGTAATTCTAGGGTCAAAAGTAATATGTATAAGGGGGGGTATTACATAAGTCATCACGTAATAGACTTGAAGAGCTGGTAGAGAGACGAAGTTACATTTCACGGTTAAGGAAGAAGAAATCCTATTGGTGGGGGAAAAGTTTCTGCGCAGGGAGGCGGGGTTTTTGCGCAAAAGATCGAAAACTGGTATATACGAACGTAAGTGCGTGAGCGTGCTAATGTTAGCATGGAATGCTAACATTTAATCTACATCAGACATTGACAGTACTGGTTACTGTATTTTTTCATGAGGCATAACCTTTGCAACGGCGCCTCCAAAGTTTATCCAGTTATACTGTTTTGTCTTTTCCTCCAATTATTATAAATCCAAGAAGGTAATGTATAGAGAAGAAAGTATTTGTTTTACTATTATACATCGTTTCCCCAGTATGTTTTTCCCACCCAAAACCCAGAGCTCCCACTGGGGGTCCTCCATTACCGTAGGAGATATATATATTTCTGAAACTATTAATTTGCGACGGGAACGTGTCATTTTCCAAGAGAGCGTAATTTTCTGCGTAATTTTCTCTATAAGAAAAAGTAGTTTTTTTTACTAGGTTACATTGCCCTGTAATACACTACAATAATACCGGATTTTGAACAAGTCATATTTAAAAATTTTAACAAAATACATATAAAAGACATTTAAACATTTCAACAGAAAATGTTTTCCTGTAGAAAATAATGTGATTAAACCGGTTTCCACCTTCATTTCATCCGTATTAACAGCAACCAGTTCGGATACTTAAAGTTAGTAGAATTGGTTGTTGTTGGTTTGTGATTGAAATTCGGTCAAATCCCGTTATATACTACAGGAAGACATATTTTCTGATCGAAATGAGAATCTGTAATACAGTAAATCTTTACCGATAAATTAAGCCAGGTTAAGTCTGATACCCGAGACTATCGATTTTTTTGGCTGGTGAATCTTTACAAAAACCTTAATGATCAGTTGGGGTGAATGTAGTTCGTTGGGACAGGGTAAGATAAGAGTAGAGCAGTCTAAGGTTACGGCTCCTAGGTCAGGTTAGGTGGAGAACCTTAGGTTAAGTAAGGTAAGGTTAGGTGATGTTCTTGTCCCAACAAACTACAAAGGCTCCGAAAATAATACAAACCCATTTTATACTGATTAGCGCAATTGGAAAATTTACAGTTTCATCCATTATGGGAAATCTATTATAATATATTTCCCGAGTAAAGCAAGTCTTTTGTAGTATTTCTGTAAAATATTATCTGTCGCAAATGCCTAGTTCTTTATATATTGACGATCAAACTCACGCTACTCATGTCTTACTCCCAGATTTTTTCTAAGCCTGTTGTTATTGTTGACTGTGTCTTGTATTTGCTTAAATGAGCCCTGTAACCACTATAATCCGCAGACAAACTAGTCCACTATAAAGTCTTACATGTTTGGCCAATCACAGCGCCTATCCACTATGACGTCATACATGTTTGGCCAATCACAGCGCGACAATACAACAGCGCCACAATACATCTTTCCCATGCATTTCATTTCGTTTTTAGACATGGAGACCATAGAAAGGGCGTCATCTCATGTTGCACAAGAAGTTGAAATTCCATTTTCTTGTCCTGACTGTTTCGTAACTTACAATGAATATGTTGAAAAACTAGTGGATTTGTGCCAGAGACAATTTAATTTTACAAAATAAAAATTGTCCTGCATATCAAGGAACCTTCGCAACGGCTTCACGTTTTCCTCAAAGCAGCAGCACATCTTTATGAAACTACAGTTTAAGGTAAGCTTCATTAATTTATAGAGTATATTATAATGGTGATAGTATAACAATGTATACAGCAGTACCATTACTTTGGATTTGGTTTGATGGATGTGTTAGGTAGTGGCCGTAAGGGGGGGGGGGGGTCGCAGGGGCTAGGCCTAGGTAGGGGTACAGGTCCCTAGGTTAGGTGGTTGTATTAGGTTCGGTAGTGTCCCGAAAATCACTGTGGCCTTAAGGGAGGGTCGCAGGGGGGGCGGAGCCCCACCGGTAGGCCTAGGTAGGGGTACAGGGCCCCTAGGCTAGGTTAGGTGGGTTTATTAGGTTCAGTAGTGCCCTGAAAATCACTGTGGCCTTAAGGGGGGGTCGCAGGGGGGGGGGGGGGGCGGAGGTCCCCCCGTAGGTCTAGGTAGGGGTATAGGGGGAGGGGTGGTGGAAGGATAAGTATTCATTTATTGCAAATATCATTTGACCCCCCCCCACACCCAAAACCCCGGTTCCCACCTGGTGTCCCCCATAATTGTTGGGATGAAGTAGGGTCTTTCTGCATTACAACATATGAAACAAAAACAATAAAAACACGGAAAAACTTGTTTTAACTCCAATTACATAGTAAATCTCTAAATCGGATGGTTTGCGGTCAAAATAAACATTTAAATCCGTTGAAACTACACTATTTCTGATGCAACAAATATATTTTTATTCCAGTTTCCCCATGATGGTTGAAACTGTAATTTTACCAAACCTTCCTCTGCCAGACAGTTATATGCTCACCAACAGTCAGAAATTATGGTTGTGCCTGGCTCGATCCTCTCCTTAATCAGCGAGAGCTGGGTGTCACGATCCCGGGTTTCCACGGGGACCAGAAAAAACTCGTGATTCGCGGCAAATACCACCAAATACCCACTGGCCGTCTATTACTCGGCCAACGTTATATTTCCGTTTGCCGAATTTTGACTCGTCAATTTCCACTGTACAATTGTTGCCGCCAATTTTCTTGCTGCGCTGAAATACCCAATTAATTACAACTTCCCTGCAAAATGACGACCAATCGCATACAGTACCTTTATTTAATTCTAATTCAGAAATGGCCACTTCGTAGCAAAACCAGTTTTGAACCCACAAAACTATAAATTTTAAATTAGTTTCAATGTCCAGTTTTCCTTTGGAAAACCAGGTACCCACAAACAAAGACACTTTATAAGAACAACGCTTACGTCTACGTCCTTTCGTAATGTAAGATTTATCACACCTAAAACTATGTTTCTTGTAATCAACCCTACACACTTTGTGACAATGTGGGCAATTTTTATTTTGTAAAATTAAATTGTCTCTCTGGAACAAATCCACTAGTTTTTCGATATTCCCCAAATAGGCTAAAACAAATTCACCGTAACTTAAGAAACAGTCAGCACAAGAAACTGGAATTTCAACTTCTTGTGCAATATCAGATGACGTGCTTGCTACGGCCTCCATGTCTAAGAACGAAATGAAATGGCTGGGTAAGAAAATGTATTGTCGTACTGTGATTGGTCAAATGTCGCGCTGTGATTGGCCAAACGTGAAGACGTCATAGTGAACTAGTTTTTCTGCGGGTTATAGTAGTTACAGGGCTCATTTGAGCTAAAAACAAGACACAGTCAACAATAACAACAGACTTGGAAAAAATCTGGGAGGAAGACAAGAGTAGCGTGAGTTTGATCGTCGATATTTCGACTATCATTGAAATTCACTAAATTATCTCACTCATATACCACTATTTACATACATTTCTACACATTCTAGTAAAAATAAATTGAATATCACTGATATCTTCATGCGCCCTCTCCTAGACATTAACCCAAGTTTGTGACCTGGGAAGGGGTCTAGTGGCTTGCCCCGGCTAAGGGTTGTGACGTGGGAACTTCTAGGTAAGGTTAGGTGGGTTTGTTAGGTTCTGTACCTTTTTGTACCTTTTTATATTTTGTGTAAAGAGTATATAGTAAAATGCTTTAAAATACACGTTCATATTATCGCAGCATTGCTAACGTTAGCAATGGCATCGTAACGCTGCGTTACATTGTATATATGTATATGTATATGTATTTGTATATATATATATATATATATATATATATATATATATATATATATTACTTATCAGTCACAAAACTGCACATGACATATATTAAAGGGTAAAATCCACAGGAAACAGGAAAGGAAAAGACCAGGTACCAAGCGCTTTCGTGTATTACGTACACTTCTTCAGGGTACAAAGTGATATATATATATATATATTTATTCCTAATATTTCGTCAAACTTACCATTGATTATTTAATTCATCAAAATAGTTTCTCTGTAACAGAGGGTGGGGAAGTGGCCTAGGGTGGGGTTGGGGAAATATCTTAGGGCTGAAATGCCGCCTTGGGGAATAACAGCCCGGGTTGAAAAATTTCCTGCTAAACCAATTCTGCACTAATATCTTTCCAAGGTTACATTGCCCTGTAATACAATAAAATAATGCAGTTTTCAATATCGAAACGTTATGTTACAGTAATAAATTGTACAAAAATATATGCGTTGGATAACACAGGGTGGGAGGCCAAGAAAGATCGTAGTATGGGGGTACTATCAGAGCATTAATCATTGGATAACGTTATAAATTTCGATCAAATATGGCCTAAAATGTTTTTTGATGCCAAATTGAATCTATAAATAACAATTACCAAGACGTCTACTTAAGCTCCCCAATCCACGTCCACACAATCTAGTTTATTCGAAATAGGAACTGTGTATGGCAGCCATTTGGATTGGAGAATTACGCTATTTCCATGCAGTATATTACACATTTCCCTATTAAATGTACAATTTAATTAACATAAAATGAATGTAGACAACGCACCAACATGTGAAATAACTTACATCAGGTTAATTTAGGAGAAAAACACCGAAAATAGAACACAGAATTCACCTTTAACTCTATAACAACAAACTTTGCCGGCCCTCTGAAGATGTTCCAATAATACGTGAAAGGATATATTAATGTTTAAAAATTATTTTAGATACGTAATAAACTCCTATAAATTATATAAAATAACTTTAAAATTAATAAAGATTTGTTTTCCGAATACGATAAACTATATAGCTCGTCTGAAATTATAATTTATAGTTTCTATATTCAGTTGAGTACGTAGCACGAAAGTCTTATAAAATGGCCTCCTGATGCTTCAAAGACTCTTTGCTTATGATTATAACCACAAATTTCTTTGTTTGTAACATTTTAAGTTATAAAAAGGCATTTCATAGTAATCAAGTTGAATTTAATTAATTATTAATGAATATTCACTACTGTAAATATATATATTTAACCTAAAAAACCATATAAGTTACGAATATTGTTAGCAGACTACAAAATTGATTACCCAATTGTTTTATCTAACCTTACATTTATCTTTTATATAAAAAAAACTGACTTATCTATTATATTTAATGATTATATATTACATAAAATGGGTCCAATATAGTAAAACTGATCTAAGATGTATGTAATAAAGAATATATTTACTTTCATTGACAGCCCTAATGCACGACTGTATATTCTTTAGACATACATTGGTAAAAATATATTTCAGAAATAATTATAGCAACTTTTGCCTTTCTGAAGATTATTCAAACTTTAAAAAAACATTATGAAATCTATATTTCCTAAATTATCCCTAAAATGATATAATTATAACAAATTTTGTCAATTACTGATACTCTCTTTGGATTTAAAACTAGAAAACTTGAATGTATTTTGTTCATAGTATACCAAATAGGTTAACCTTATCTATGGAGTTCTACATGATTTAAAAGGCTGCTGTTTGTGGTATTCAAATTGAATGTAATTGATCAATAATGAATATTCAACACTGGATATATATATATATATATATATATATATATATATATATATATATATATATATACATATATATATATATATATATATATATATATATATATATATATATATATGTATATATAAAGTCTAGACATAAGGAAGATAAGAAGAATGACCAAGACAGAAATGAAATCAGAAACCAGAAAGTGGGATACTGAAAAGTAGAAAGAAATAAAAAGTAGAGTGAGCTTAGCAATATATAGATAGTGGAAGAAAGAAATTAAAGAAGGAATATAGGCTTACGCTAACACAATTGCTACATTGATATTTTTAGAGCAAGGATCAATACGTTAAGACTAAACTTTGTGGTAGACTTTTAAGATCTTGAAGGACCTTTTCCTTCAGCCTTAGAAAAAGACAGACGGTCGATCTGGCATAAAAAAACTACCTCTGGAAAAGGCTTGTAGCTTGGATCTTGGATGCTGGGAGCTTAATGATTGTATCAAAGGATACTAACTTTACAATCATCAAAACTGCGTACTCCTATAAACAAGACGGAAAAGTTTTATTGGTGAGGCTGGATTTTATCAGAGGTTCTGTATGAACATTTATGTAGTTGATGTACCTCTGAACTTTTAATTAATCTCATCACACCTATGGTCTGTCCTAAGTGAACAGACAGTCAACGTGGCTTCGAAGCTATCAAAGCTTACATGAGTGTTGAAGGAACCTGAATTTGACAAGCTGTTTGTTAACAAAGTAGATGCTAATGATGTGGCTGAAGGAGCAGTTTGGCTTGGACTAGTGACTTGATTTATAAAGTTTCTTTTTCTTAAAATAAACTGAAGCCTCCTCAGTTCCTATGGTGCAGTGAATATCCTAAAGAAATTCTATAGGGAAGATTGTTGAAAATTCAGAAAGTTAAACATGGCTACTGAGATTACAGGTGATAAAACTTCCTACCATAAAAGTTTAACTTTGTAAATTTTAACTCTCCAATATTGCAGTACATTATTATTATTATTATTATTATTACTATCCAAGCTACAACCCTAATTGGAAAAGCAAGATGCTATAAGCCCAGGGGCTCCAATAGGGAAAAATAGCCCAGTGAGGAAAGGAAATAAGGAAATAAATAACTGTATTTACCATGTCCCAACTTGAAAAGGAGTGCAGTTATCATTTTAACTTTTTTTTTTTTTTTTTTTTTGCTGACTTGTTTTGAAGATGTCGAATTTTTGTATATTTTTTTTTTATAGAATTTCTAGTGTAACATATTTTGTTAATTGGATCTACAATGTTCTGTCCCCTATCAAGGGGAGGGATGCTATAAATAGTCTCTTAACGTTCATCTTTTTTTGTTTCCCATTATGCATTTTCATGAAAATTTACTAATCGTTTAAACTGTTATAGTTTTAGTTAATCTTAAAGTTGGAATTTGTTTTAAGAGTAGATTCACCGTCTGTGTAACTGTAAAGGCTTAATCTCTATCTCAAAATAAGTCTTAATTTGCTCCAGAATTTTTTTTTTTATAATTACTTTAATCTATTAGTTGAACTGTTTGTTTCTTTTTAGTTATTCGTTCTGTTTTTCAAATAAAAAGAAAGCTGGTTTACCTTTAGTTTTTCTCTTATGTACCAAATCTAATTAGTTTTTCTCTTATGTACCAAATCTAATTAGTTTTTCTCTTATGTACCAAATCTAATCAAGACAATTTCAGCATTGTTACCAGTAAAGTAACAAAACACATTATGTATGTATGTATATATATATATATATATATATATATATATATATATATATATATATATATATATATATATATATAGTATATATATATATTATTATCATTATTACTTGCTAAGCTATAACCCTAGTTGGAAAAGCAAGATGCTATAAGCTCAGGGGCTCCAACAGAGAAAATAGCTCAGTGAGGAAAGGGAACAAGGAAAAATAAAATATTTTAAGAGAAATAATTTTAAAATAAATATCACTTTATAAACTATAAAACCTTCAACAAAACAAGAGGAAGAGAAATAAGATGTAAGATAGAACAGTATGCCCGAGTGTACCCTCAAGCAAGAGAACTCCAACCCAAGACAATGGAAGACCATGGTACAGAGGCTATGGCACTACCCAAGATTAGAGAACTATGGTTTGATTTTGGAGTGTCCTTCTCCTAGAAAAGCTGCTTACCATAGCTAAAGAGTCTCTTCTACCCTTACAAAGAGGAAAGTGGTCACTGAAAAATTACAGTGCAGTAAGAAGAACTGTTTGGTAATCTCAGTGTTGTCAGGTGTATGAGGACAGGAAAATATGTAGAGAATAGGCCAGACTATTTGGTGTGTGAGTGTGTAGGCAAATGGGAAAATGAATCGTAACCAGAGGGAAGTATCCAATGTAGTACTGTCTGGCCAGTCAAAAGACCCCATAACTCTCTAGTGGTAGTATCTCAACGGGTGGCTGATGCCCTGGTCAACCTACTACCTACCTTATATATTATAAATATATAAATACATTTATGTTTATATATTATATATATAAATATTTACATTTATATATATCATATATATAGAAATATTTATACATATGCACTACGTTCTTTACTCGTAAAGACATATCTCAAAAAGGTTTAAAGAAAGCCTGAGGGACAGATGGTAGAAATGCCCCCTAGTCCCCTGCACTCCTTAGGTGGGAGAAGGGTGTGAATAAGAAAGCTTAAATCCAGAGTAAGCTCAACTTTATGGAAACTGTGACATTTAATTAGGATGCCAAATTAGAGCAGCCTTTGGCAGTTCTCGTAAAATATGACCTGGATATGTGTGCACTCGTTGAAAAAACTGACTGGATTTGTAAGTCCTAGATGGAGGAAAGTGGTTGCTATCTCCATAGCAGTCAAGAAATTCATATGAGTTAATTTAATTTCCCAATAGAGTAACTGGAAACGAGTATATAGTAAAAATATCAGAATTTTTTGTACTGGGATGATAGGTTTTTACATGATATTGAATAACGATAATTATATTGTTTGCCATAGTACATATATATACCGAAGAATGGTGTGATATTAAGAACACATCAGTCATTTGCCAGTGAAGGTTTGAGACCTGCAGTTACAAGGAG
>NW_027170722.1:140000-147500 GCF_036898095.1 Palaemon carinicauda
TCTGGTGAGCATTGCTATCTTATGACCAAGGAAAAAGTGATAGAGATAGATGATTTTAGGAGTACACATCAGGAGGTCGGCACTAGAATGATTCACATTAAGCAATGAGAATTAAATTAAGGAAGGTTATAATTGATGATTTTGCAATCCTATTTGGAATTCACTCTGACATGATTAATGTTAAGCAAACCAGAATCATCCTCAGTAAAAGGAAAAGACATAATATCTGACTCATAGATATATCAAGACTTGTAAAGATTCTCGGCTCAGATTTATGTAAAGCAATGGCAGGAGTTCGTGCATTCACTAGGTGCCATTGTGGGAGTGACATTACTGGACAGGGTAAAATCAAAGCCATCAATCATTTGAGGATAAACATTCAATTTAAGGAAGGTTTTAAGTCTAATAGAATAGAATAGTCAGTTTCAGAATCAATGTTTGATACTATGCAGGGCTTTGTCTGCTGCCTCTACTCACTCAATATTCCTATAACTTTTTTTTCCTTTTTTAAACTAACCTACAACCCTAGTTGGAAGAGCAAGAGGCTATAAACCCCAAAGGCTTCAACAAGGAAAAATAGCCTTGTGAGGAAAGGAAGTAAGGAAATAAACAAACTACTGTACAAGAAAACCATTGATCAACTAAAACTAAATATTCTAAGAACAGTAACAACATTAAAACCAACATTTCATATATAATCTATAAAAAAAAAATAAAAGAAAGGAATAGAAATAAGATAGATTAGTGAGCCCGAGTGCACCCTCAGACAAGAAAACTCTACTCCAAGACAGTAGAAGATCGAATGTAAACAGGAGAAGATATGAAATATTTCAAGCAAAACGGGAGGAATTTCATTGGCACAGCTACACCCTTGCAAAGACTATCTCATGCAACATATTAAGCAACTATCTGGAGAAGAAACCTGCTAAGATTTCCAAATGTTCCAGATCCAGCTGATCATGGATGGGAGGTAGTCAACTGGAACCTCTCTATTGAATGGCTTACCCTACCTCCAGCCCCAGAAGTTATTCTGTCCTTCCTTTACTGTAAGTGAATTTGTTTTTGTAATGTCGAAACATGTCCCTTGCATTCAGGGCGGTATCTCATGTATCCTTGTAAACAGCAAAACTGCCAAAATTATTATTCTTATTATTATTACTAGCTAAACTACACCCCTAGTTGAAAAAGCAAGATACTACAAGAACAAGGGCTTCATCTGGGAAAAATAGCCCAGTAAGGAAAGGTAATAAGGAAGTAAACTTTATGAGAAGTAATGAACAATTTAAATAATTTTTTTTGAAGAACAGTAACAACATTAAAACAGGTCTTACATATGTAAACTATAAGAAGATTTATGTCAGCCTGTTCAACATAAAAACATTTGCTGCAAGTTTGAACTACAGAAGTTCTACAGAGAAGAGGAACAGTGAGGGTAAAGATTAAATATCATGGAAGTGAGCTCAATGAAATACCCAATTCTGTCAACAGAAGGCAAATCCTATTTTCATAGCAGAGACAAGACTCCATCTAATATCCAAAGCCCCTACCTGGAGCCACATGTCTCACATGGGAGTCCTGCCATGACGCCATGTCTTTAGGGCTCCGGATGGAGATCACCTAATTATTCTTGTGGATTCTCTAATGAACCTGACATAGATATTGAAAATTCCTTCAATGGAACATTCAATATCACAGTGAAACTTTTAAATCACTGAGATTTAAACCAACTGGTATCAAGAACTCAAACTGAAGTATTAGACTCACCACTGGGTACCTAACTTACTGAGTAGGTTATTAGAAAACCCAGAGAGAGAGAGAGAGAGAGAGAGAGAGAGAGAGAGAGAGAGAGAGAGAGAGAGAGAAATATCCC
Organism: Palaemon carinicauda; assembly: GCF_036898095.1. Lineage (NCBI taxonomy): Eukaryota > Metazoa > Arthropoda > Malacostraca > Decapoda > Palaemonidae > Palaemon > Palaemon carinicauda. The sequence goes on from NW_027170722.1 coordinate 141,871, forward strand.
ACTATCAGTTATTAAATTCCATCTGTCTCAAGAGAGAGAGAGAGAGAGAGAGAGAGAGAGAGAGAGAGAGAGAGAGAGAGAGAGAGAAGAGCATGGAAGGTTCTCTCTCTCTCTCTCTCTGAGAGAGAGAGAGAGAGAGAGAGAGAGAGAGAGAGAGAGAGAGAGAGAGAGAGAGAGAGAGAGCATGGAAGGTTCTCTCTCTCTCTCTCTCTCTCTCTCTCTCTCTCTCTCTCTCTCTCTCTCTCTCTCTCTCTCTCTCTTGACATCTCTAAGTTATTCCAGCAGCAATATAAAATTATCAGTTGAATCATGGGAAGGTAATTTGACCCCAGTCCGCATGCTGTTAAAATAAGATATTATTCTGACCAAAATATCGAACCTTAATAATTTAGAATCTTTTTCTTTATAATAATAATAATAATAATAATAATAATAATAATAATAATAATAATGAGAGGAAACGCTAGTCCATTTCAGACAGTCATAAATATCTCGTACTGTTTAAGTATAGGAAAAGGCTGTTAGTTATTCAGAAGGAACTTGGCCCCAAGAAATGCTTGCTTAATGCCTTGTCAGAGTTGCATAAGAAGTTACTTAATGGGAATAAGTCACTTCTGAGATTGTGCACTTAAATATAAGTAAAGTTTCTACTTATAAATATGAGAAATCTATCGAATAAATTTCTTAGAGGGATAATGAGTCTCGGTGTTGATTGAAATATGTTTAACTTACAGTTTTGGATTAACTTCTCTCTCTCTCTCTCTCTCTCTCTCTCTCTCTCTCTCTCTCTCTCTCTCTCTCTCTCTCTCTCTCTCCACACACACACACATACACACTTCGTTCAGTAAACTACAATATACATATGTTGTAATGCTAGGGTAGCTGAGAGGTATCAATCAATACATCTACCTTGAATAAAGAAAAATGTCACCTTAAAAACAATCAGAGGATTTTCCAAACAAACTTAAAAACCACAAATGTACAAACACTAAAAATGTTGATCTAATATCTCGTATAATACCCATTAAAGGTTATAATTAAAGGCTCCCAGAAGCCACATGCAAATTGTGCAATGTATTATAATCAGTATCGTAATGAGCAGGTCAGTTACAGGCTTAAAGAGACGTGAAATTTGACAGCCAGAATTGACACATCATCAACCGTTATCTTCCTTACAAGCAAAACTCCCACCATCACCAACAATTCATACCACTAACCCCACAGCAAGTGAATCTCGCTCCTTCTCATAGACGTTATTTTGAATAAGTCAAACAATATTGATAAAAATACGAAATAGAGAAGGAAATATAATGCGTTGTAGACTGGCGCATTGCTTGCAACATTGCATAGTTCAGGGATTGGAGGAAAGTAACCTTTTGAATACAGAAACCAATTGTTCAGTGCACGATGCAATTAGGCATACGACAATAGAAGATGTATATATGTGAAGTTAGCTAAATGTAAAACCTCTTGAAAGTTGACTTTATAATATTCAAAATCGTTGAGTAAATAACTAATTCAGCATTATATTCCCTTTACATTATTATTATTATTATTATTATTATTATTATTATTATTATTGTTGTTTGCTAAGCAACAGCCCTAGTTGGAAAAGCAAGATGCTATAAGCCCAAGGGCTCCAACGGGGACAAATAGCCCAGTGAGGAAAGGAAATAAGGAAATAAATAAACGATCTGATAGATAATGAATTAGAATAGAATATTTTAAAAACAGTAACTACATCCAAACAGATATTTCATAAATAAACTATAAAAAGACTTATGTCAGCCTGTTCAATTCATAGGTAACAAATATATCTAATGAATAGGCTATTAAAATACATAACATATTGCATTGATAAGCCTGATGTCTGGGCTCAGGAATAAGCCTATCTGATTTTAAGTGAATCCTAATTTGTCATCAAATTTGGCAGCCTCTAGCAACTGGTTTTCAAGGTTTAAAGGTTACTCATGAACGGCAGAGTCAAGGGACAGTGACAGTGCCCAAGGCCCAACTCCACCCAAGCTAGAACCAGGGAGGGCCAGACAATGGCTTCTGATGACTAAGCAGGTAAACCCCTAGGCTCACCCAAATCATCGTTTTTAATTCACAAGGATGGCAATGTTGCAGACACAACAAGAGACTGTAGGGTTTAGGCTGGTCTCGAACATTAGTCCAGCAGAACGCCAGGCAGGGACGTTTCCAAAAAGCCGTGGTGGCTTATTTTTATTATTATTATTATTATCATTATTATTATTATTATTACTTGCTAAGCTTCAATCCTAGTTGGAAAAGCAGGATGCTATGCCCAAGGGCTCCAACAGGGAAAATAGCCCAGTGAGGAAAGGAAACAAGTAAATAAGATAAGTAATTAACAATCAAAATATATTCTAAGAACTGTAACAACACTAAAATATTTCATATATAAACTACAAAAACTGTAACAAAAGAAGAGGAAGAGAAATAAGTTAGAATAGTGTACCCTCAAGCAAGAGAACTCTAATCCAAGACAGTGGAAGACCATGTTACAGAGGCTATGGCGCTACCCAAGACTAGAGAACAATGTTTTGATTTTGGAGTGTCCTTCTCCTAGAAGAGCTGCTTACCATAGCTAGAGAGTCTCTTCTACCCTTACCACGAGGAAAGCATCCACTGAACAATTACATTGCAGTAGTAAATCCCTTGAGAGAAGAATTGTTAATTAATAGTTTTAATGACCTCTGCTCTTCTATTGTAAAAGTAATGCAATTGTTAATTGCAAATGTAATTATGCCTTTTTGCGTTGGAGTCAGTTCGATGATTTGTCTGAACAATTTTCCATTTCAAGAAGGTTTTTTGTACCCAGCTACCAGCTGTTTCCTTCCTTGGTTTCCATATGGTGAGGTTAACTTCATCATTCTAGGTTTTGGAAATACAGTACATGAAACAGAGAGAGAGAGAGAGAGAGAGAGAGAGAGAGAGAGAGAGAGAGAGAGAGAGAGAGAGAGAAGTGGCCTATATCGCTAATTTGAAATATCACTCAAAATTTTTCATGAATATCCAAGAGCAGAAAAAAGACAGCTAAGGAATGTCTGACAGGTCGGGGCATCTGGGTAGGCTTAAAAGCTGGGTAGATGAGACAGGTTAGATAATAACAAGTATTTAATCACCCCTCCCTTTCGTCATTTATATTCCGATTATCTTTATCATTATTTTTAGCTAGCTACAACTCTAATTGGAAAAGCAGGATGTTATAAGCACAACGGCTCCAACAGGGAAAAATAGCCCAGTGAGGAAAGGAAATAAGGAAATAAATTATCTACAAGAGAAGTAATGAACAATTAAATCAACATAACAGTAACAACTTTAAAATAACTCTTCCATATATAAACTATAAAAAAGAAACTTATTGCTATGGCTCCCGTTTTGTGGATATTAATGCAGAAAATATTCAACAGTGGATATTTTTTTTTTTAATGTCCTAATCAACACCAACTGAATGCAATCAAGACAGCATTATTGACCAAGAATAAGGACAAACTAATGACGCGCAAACTTAGATTTACTGATTAACTAAAGTATCCAATGATTCAAAAAAAAAAAAAATATCATCATGAAAATGAACAAATGAAAACCTAGGCAATGTAATATGGCATTAAACATGGAATCTAAACACCAAAATCTCTCGTAAGTTTTATTAAAACTCAAGACAACATTATCTAAATCTTGCCTAAGACAACCTTGACCCAACAAAGCAAAGCATCAAATACAGGCAGTTAATCCCAACACCTATTAAACAAATATCTCAGAATAGAAATAGCTCTAATCTCTTCAGTACGCGATTGGAACTGGTTTCAATTGGATGAAAACTAATTGGAATTAATCCGATAACTGAGTAAACGTTTTTTGTCTATTACAATTAAGAGCTTGAATAGAACACAATTAAATCATCTCTATCGACTAAACACAAACTTAAATCCATTTCCCTTTCGTTCAAAAATGGAGAGTCCAAATGTTGTATTAAGCATCATGAAGAACTAAGGTTATCCAAAATGGAAATAAACGAATCCTAGTCATTTCTTACAACGGCACCAACCAATTAACCACGGAGAGAGAGAGAGAGAGAGAGAGAGAGAGAGAGAGAGAGAGAGAGAGAGAGAGAGATCAAAACCGTAATTTTAATTAATGAGTAAAAGCAGCCTATTGTGTAATGCAATATTCATGCGAATCCTTAAAGAGAACTAGACTAAATAGATATGAATATTTTAAACAGCCAAATTGCCCTGCAATAGGGCTGAACTCATACATACGTACGTACACAAACGTATACATAGCTTCATGCACACCCAATATAGTGAGGCGACTGACACTTGTAGAGGGGTATAATATAGACACCAAAAATTGTAAGGATTCCTGAATAAAGCTGTGAAAATCAAAGCAAGCGACACAACACGATTATGGATCTCACATGTATCAAAAATATAATGAGTTGACAGATATGACGAATACTATCAATGTTGGTGAGAAGATGCAAAAAGAACAAAAAAAAAAAAGACAACTGTTTCAAAAAAAAAGAAAAAAAAAGAAAAAAAAAACTTTCAAAAAAAAAAAAAAAAAAAAAAAAAGACAACTGTTTCAAAAAAAAAAAGACAACTGTTTCAAAAAAAAAAAAAAAAAAAAAAAAGACAACTGTTTCAAAAAAAAAAGACAACTGTTTCAAAAAAAAAGGACAACAGTTTCAAAAAAAAAAAAAAAAAAAAAAAAAAAAAAAAAAAAAAAAAAAAGACACCCGTTTCAAAAAGCCATCCATGAAACATGAATGTCCTGATGAACTCTGAAGTCGAGATGGCTCTCTGCAACTCATTTGAAACTTGAGGCTTAGTTTGTTAATACCACATGAATAAATGTTAACAAAAACATTCCCTTCGAGAAATTGCTTTTCAATGACAATTCTCATGATGAATGAGTTACTAAATTTATCCATGCAAATATCTTTAGATCTTTTCTGAGTTACCAAATTTATACAGTTTAATATCTTTTCAGTGTTTCTTAAATTAAAGATAAAAAAAAGGAAATTTTCGGAAAAATAGTGGGAGTAGAGGCCCCAGGTCCCCCTCATATGATATATATATATATATATATATATATATATATATATATATATATATACATATATATATATATATATATATATTTATATATATACACATATATATATATAAATATATATATATAAATATAAATATATATATATATATATATATATATATATATATATATATATATATATATATATATATATATATATATACATACACACACACACTTATATATCGTTCCAAAGCCTCTTAAGTAGCTTTATTCCAGTTACCCACTGTTCTCGCATCAAGTAATTCATACAGTGATAATTAAAGTTTCCAGACATAACAAACAAATATATAAACAACAGCAAACAAATAGAGCCATTTCTAGTCCTTATTCATGTCTGGGGTTTGGCCAATATTCATCACCACGCTGGCCAACTACGGATTGCTGATGGTGGGAGACTTTTGTATGAGAGCTCACGGCAAACCAACCTAATATGGATGGCCCTGACTAGTACAGCTTTGCTGATCATGGCAATACAGAAACCCATTCATCTCGTAAAGGTA
>NW_027170722.1:157500-172500 GCF_036898095.1 Palaemon carinicauda
AGATAGAATAGTGAGCCCAAGTGTACCCTCAAGCAAGAGAACTCCAACCCCAGACAGTGAAAGACCATGGTACAGAGGCTATGGTACTACCCAAGACTAAAGAACAATGGTTTGATTTTGGAGTGTCCTTCTCCTAGAAGAGCTGCTTACCATATCTAAAGAGTCTCTTCTACCCTTACCAAGAGGAAAGTAGCCACTGAATAATTACAGTGCAGTAGTTAACCCCTTGGGTAAAGAAGAATTGTTTGGTAATCTTTGTGTTGTCAGGTATATGAAGGCAGAGGAGTATCTGTAAAGAATAGGTCAGACTATTTGGTGTATGTGTAGGCAAAGTGAAAGAACCGTAACCAGAGAGAAGGATCCAATGTAGTACTGTACTGTCTGGACAGTCAAAGGGCCCCATAACTCTCTAGCCGTAGTATTTCAACGGGCGGCTGGTGCCCTGGCCAACCTACTACCTACCAATGCAATGGTTTAGGTGAAAATTACCTTTGCAATTAACTTCAGTAACGTTGCAATGTTACATCGGCCACACATCCACATTCTAGATCAGATCATATAATGACTGATGCAGAATTTCATAATAGCGTTCAACTCCAGGCCCCAAGTTGTGACCAAGTTGTGGAATGATCTTTCTAATCGGGTAGTTGAATCAGTAGAAGTTCAAAAGATCAAAGTTGCAGCAAATGTTTTTAAGTTGAACAGGCAGAAATAAGTCTTTCTATAGTTTATATATGACATATCTGTTTTGACGTTGTTACTGTTTGTAGAATGATTTATTGTTAATTTGTTCCCATCACTTATTTATTTCCTCATTTCCTTCCCACACTGGGCTATTTTTCCCTGTTGGAGCTCTTGGGCTCATAGCATCTTGCTTTTCCGACTAGGGTTGTAGCTTGGCTGATAATAATAATAATAATAATAATAATAATAATAATAATAATAATAATAATAATAATAATAATAAAATCTGGTTCTCCCTCTCACCAGACCAGACTATTTGGGCCCTTCCGAGATTCGTCAGCCAGAGTTGGCTAGTGGATTGTACCATATGAATGGACGGAAACTTTAATGACTGAAAACGCTGATGAAGCCGCAAAAATGTCAATAAGGTTACGAACAACACGAGAGATGTTTTCCTGAGAAAACGCAACGAATATGCGATAGCAATAAACCCTGGATGATGGTGACAATAATTTTTAAATGAATGGACTAAAGACGTAAAGCTTATGATAATGGACGGATGATTTGGTGGAGAGAGCTTTACCTTAAAACTAAGGACAAAGTTAAAAAAAAAAAAAAAACTGAGAAAAAACCGCTGTCTATTGAAAGGAACAAATTGAAGAAGATCATTTTCAAAACGGTTGCAGTTCGTTTTTTGTAAAAATGAAAAAAAAAAAAATCCCTTATTATCCTACCTATATGATAATGAAATTTGAAAATGATTTGTAAAAACCTCACAACCATTTGCACTTTTTATCACAGCATAAATCTTAGTGAATTGTTTGAGCGTGCTGTTCATACTCTCCAAGAGAGTTTAGTTCACCAAACGTTTAACTGGGCTCCACAAGGCACTAGAAGAGTTGGAAGACACAAACCTACATGGCTGAGGACCGATAGGAGGATCGTTAGCTTTCATGTGAAAATGAGACGTATATGAAGCAATAAAAGACAAGTATAATAGGAAGAGAGATGCACACAGGAGTAACAGGCTCTCAGAGAGAGAGAGAGAGAGAGAGAGAGATGTCATTGTTAGCGATGATTAAATATGATTTGCAAGAAAGAGGATGTCTAGAACATACCTTTTGTATCATGCATAGTCTACAAGTCTGCTTTAATTATATCTATCTATTTCAACCATGTCAAGATCTTCACATTACTCATATTATCTTTAGGTAGGCCAATACGGTGTCTGCTTGAAGATCCTATTTTCTAACGTTGTCATGCTTGGAGATATATTACTTCACAAGCATAATACCCACATGAAATACATACCCTATTTCTTATTCATATGAGAGAGAGAGAGAGAGAGAGAGAGAGAGAGAGAGAGAGAGAGAGAGAGAGGACAAAATTAGACGACAGGTTAGTAGAAACTCATATGACAGAGCCTAAAAATCATGATGATAATAATACCAAGAGTAATATTGATAACAACAACAACAACAATACTTCCCCTCATCTTTTCTCTCTTCAGAAGCAAGCCTGTCACCTACCCGGGTGTCTCTCCCCCCTACCACCCCATATCAATTAGCTCACAGCTTTGTTGACATTTACACAATAGGCAGGAAGTGAGCTGTCAAAACCATTTCTCTCACACCCGCCAATATTGTCTTTTGTGTCATGTGATCGCAAGTTCATTTCTCGTGGTGCGCTGTAGATTTTCATATAATGTATTAGGTTTTGCTTCCTAAGTATGAGGTAGAAATTTAGATAGATATATATATATATATATATATATATATATATATATATATATATATATATATATATATATATACACATTATATATATATATATACATATATATATATATATATATATATATATATATATATATATATATATGAAATTATATGTATGCATATATACAAAAGCCAAGCCCCAGGCATAAATAAGGACATATCAGAGGCATTTGTCCTGCAATGGAGTAAAAATGGCTGCTTTTGTTGTTGTTTGTATGTATATACAGTATGGATACATACTATATGTGTATGTGTGTTTATGTATACAATATTTAATAGGCCAAATGTCCTCCAAAATCATCCACTGTTCTTAAAATAATCATAGAAAAAGAACACTCAGAGAAATGGATTTTGGTATTTTGACATTAAAAGCGTTCCTTTCTTCATGTTAAGAAGCTTAATCAGGAAATATTTTCATATGGAAATTGGGACAATAAAATCTTGAACCTTTACCACTTAGTTAGGATTTTTACTGAACAAGTTTTGACCTAAAATAAATAATGGTGGGTGGTTTACACGATACGAATAAATAAATAAAAACGTAAGGGAATAAGCTGTTAATAATCTATCTATCTATCTATCTACCTACCTATAAACACAACTAGTTCTTTATAGTTTTAAAGGGACTGAGAGAGAGAGAGAGAGAGAGAGAGAGAGAGAGAGAGAGAGAGAGAGAGAGAGAGAGAGAGAGTGAGTCCTGACCAATATGCCCAAATCTCCCAATCATTACCCACAATGATGGTAACTCCAAAATCAAACCATTGTTTTCTAGTCTTGGGTAGTGCCATAGCCTCTGTACCAGGGTCTTCCATTGTCTTGGGATTGTGTTATCTTGCTTAAGGTAAACACAAGCACACTATGCTATATAGTTTATATTTTTTTTCAAAGATTTTATAGTTTATATATGAAAGATTTCTTCTAATGTTACTGTGCTTAAAATATTCTATTTTAGTTTTTTAATTATTTCTCTCATAGTTTTTTTTATCATTTGATTTCTTCCCTGTCTGGGCTATTTTTCTATTTGGAGCCCCTAGGCTTGTGGCATCTTGCTTTTCCAACTGGGGTTGTACCTTAGTAAGTAATAATAATAATAATAATAATAATAATGAAAAGAATTTAATAATAATAATAATAATAAAATAATAATAATAATAATAATAATAATAGCTACATTCCTCCTTTTCTCAGCGTGGGGAAAATTGAGACGACATTCCCATGAACGACCTTCGATAAAAAAAAAATAATGATTAAGACCAAACGATAATGAAGAGCAAATTAAGAGTAATAAAATAGTCAAGGTTTTCCTCAAATATACAGGAAACTTTTAGAATTGTACCATCAACATCCAGCTTTCACCCAAGACGACGACCTCCCTCAGCACCTAATCAACACTGTGGATAACGTGAGAGCCAATCACACCGATATGCGTGTGGTTGTAAATTCATTTTCAACATGGGATACACATATAGATTATATGATCAATAAAGTAAATAAATGCATATTCATCCTATATCGTGCTAGACAGTTTAACTTCAAGATAGAAACTATATTCACAATTTATACGTGATTCATTATTATTATTATTATTATTATTATTATTATTAAGCCACAACCCTTGTTGGAAAAGCAGGATGCTATAAACGCAGGGGCTCCAACATGGAAAATAGCCCAGTGAGGAAAGGAAACAAGAAAAAATATTTTAAGTACAGTAACAACATTAAAATAAATATTTCCTTTATAAACTATAAAAACTTCAACAAAATAAGAGGAAGAGAAATTAGATAGAATAGTGAACCCAAGTGTACCCTCAGGCAAGAGAACACTAACCCAAGACAGTAGAAGACCATGGTACAAAGGCTATGGTACTACCCAAGACTAAAGAACAATGGTTTGATTTTGCAGTGTTCTCCTAGAAGAGCTGCTTACCATATCTGAAGAGCCTCTTCTACCCTTACCAAGAGTAAAGTAGCCACTGAATAATTACAATGCAGTAGTTAACCCCCTTGGGTAAAGAAAAATTGTTTGGTAATCTCTATGTTGGCAGGTGTATGAGGACAGAGGAGAATCTGTAAAGAATAGGTACTATTTGGTGTATGTGTAGGCAAAGCGGAAGAACCGTAACCAGAGAGAAGGATCCAATGTAGTACTGTACTGTCTGGACAGTCAAAGGACCCCATAACTCTCTAGCCGTAGTATCTCAAAAGGCGGCTGGTGCCCTGGCCAACCTACTACCTATACCAATGCAATGGCTTAGATGAAAATTACCTTTGCAACGAACTTCAGTAACTTTGCAATATTACATAATAGCGTTCAACTCCAGGCCCCAAGTTGTGACCAAGTTGTGGAATGATCTTCCTAATCGGGTAGTTGAATCAGTAGAAGTTCAAAAGTTCAAAGATGCAGCAAATGATTTTATGTTGAACAGGCTGACATAAGTCTTTTTATAGTTTATATATGACGTTGTTACTGTTTGTAGAATGATTTATTACCTCCGCCAGGAGGGTATGTTTTCGGTTCGGTTTGTTTGTTTGTCTGTCTGTCTGTGGACAACGTAGAGGCCACATTTCTACACGGAATCACTTCAAACTTGGCCAAGTAGTTCCCCAATGTGTATGGAAGAACTGATTAAATTTTGGTCAAGGTCACCCCAAGGTCAAGGTCACGTGAAGGTCAAGGTCACGTGAAGGTCAAGGTCACCTGAAGGTCAAGGCCAAGTAGTTCCCCAATGTGTATGGAAGAACTGATTAAATTTTGGTCAAGGTCACCCCAAGGTCAAGGTCACAGGGGTCACTGGTGTCACTATGACATAAGTGGCCATATCAAGAGACAGAAATAAAGCACTGACTTTTGCATAAGCCAACAGGGAAGTCCTAGTCCAGGCGCAACCCATGGGTGATGTTCAAATTTATAAAGGTCAAAGGTCAAGGTCATATTGGTGCATTATATCAATGTCATATTAAGTATCAGTGGCAAATGAACAAAGATCACTTGAAGGTCAAAAGTCAAGCAGGTCACTTGAAGGTCAAGGTCACGTGAAGGTCAAGGTCACGTGAAGGTCAAGGTCACCTGAAGGTCAAGGTCACGTGAAGGTCAAGTACATTTGAAGATCAAGGTCACTTGAAGCCAAGGTCATGTGAAGGTCAAGGTCACGTGAAGGTCAAGGTCACTTGAAGGTCACGTGAAGGTCAAGGTCATGTGAAGGTCGAAGTCACATCAATTCATGATTCTAGGACATATGGCGCTCTAGGTCACCTTGGCGGAGGTATGTCCTCTACGAGGACCATGTCCGCGTTCAGGACTTGCTCACTTGTTGTTAATTTGTTCCCATCACTTATTTATTTCCTCATTTCCTTCCCTCACTGGGCTATTTTTCCCTGTTGGAGCCCTTGGGCTTATAGCAACTTTCTTTACCCACTAGGGTTGTAGCTTCATAATAATAATAATAATAATAATAATAATAATAATAATAATAATAATAATAATAAAGTGCGTTGTCACCGGGCCGGACCTAAAATCTGGTTCTCCCTCTTACCAGACCAGACTATTTCGGCCCTTCCGAAATTCGTCAGCCAGAGTTCGGCCAGTGGATTTTACCGTATGAATGGACAGAAACTTTAATGACTGAAAACGCAGCTGAAGCCGCAGAAATGTCAATACGGTTACCAACAACAAGAGATGTTTCCCTGAGAAAATACAAAGAATATGCGATAGCCATAAACCCTGGATGGTGGTGACAAGAATTTTGAAATTAATAGACGTAAAGCTTATGATAATGGACGGATGATTTGGTGGAGAGAGAACTTTACTTTAAAACTAGGGACAAAGTTAAAAAAAAAAAAAAACTAAGAAATAAACTGCTGTTCATTGAACGGAACCAATTGAACAAGATCATTTTCAAAACCGTTGCAGTGGGTTTTTGGTAATAAAAAAAAAAAAAAAAAAAAAAAAAAAAAAAAAAAAAAAAAAAACTCCCTTATCATCCTACCTATATGATAATGAAATTTTAAAATGATTTGTAAAAACCTCACAACCATTTGTACTTTTTATCACACCATAATTCTTAGTGAAATGTTTACGCGTGCTATTCGCACTCTCTCCAAGAGATTAGTTAACCAACGTTCAACTGGGCTCCATAAGGCTCTAGAAGAGTTGGGAGATCCAGGCCTACATGGCTGAGTACTATTAAGCATGAAGTAGATGATGAATAGAGTATGATTTACAAGCTAAAGACAGAGACAACTGGCGAAATCTAATCGAGGCCCTTTGCGCCTATAGACGTAGGGGGAGATGATTAATAATAATAACAAGAAGGAAGTTTTACCTTGAGACAGACTAATAGTTTGACATTACTTACCTTATCCATCGAGATTTGGCCCATATCTCACCTGAAAAAAAAAATAGAAGGATCGTTAGTTTGCAATTCAAATTGAGACATTAATAATAATATATTAAAAGGAAAGCACGATAGGAAGAGAGATGCTCACAGAACGGACTGAGAGAGAGAGAGAGAGAGAGAGAGAGAGAGAGAGAGAGAGATGCCATTGAATATAGCTTACAAGAAACAGGATGTCTAGGACATGCCTATTGCATTCTACATAGTTTACAAGTCTGCTTCGGTGATACATATCTACTTCAATCTTATCAACATCTTTGCATCACTCATATCTTTAGGTAGACCATTACAGTGCCCGTTTGAAGACTCAATTTTCTAACGTTAAGTCATGCTTGGATATATCTCAGTTCACAAGCACAATAGCCTTTATATATTCAGTATATATATATACAACAATGCAACAACAACAACAAATGTAGCCATTTCTATTCAACTGCAGGACAAGGGGCTCTGACATGACCTTATTCCCGTCTGGTGTTTAACCCATTTATAATAGAATACCACACTGGCCAGTGTGGAGATGGTGGGGGATTTTATTCTGATCGCTCATAGGAAACCAACCTAGTATGGGTGGCCCTAACTAGTACAACTTTGCTCAATATATATATATATATATATATATATATATATATATATATATATATATATATATATATATATATATATATATATATATATATATTATTTCTTGGAAATGATAAGTAAACAACAGATAATTTAAGAAGATACTTTTCATTATAGCATCAGGCTCTTCCATCTAGGTTTGTAGCTTAGCAAGTAATCATAAAAAAGGGTACAGTGGCTCATCACTACCTCACGGCAAAATACAGACCTGAAGTTCCAAGACAACCACGACAACTCCTTTCTTTACAGAGAGATAATCAAGGATACACTGACTTCCATCTCTCCCATAAGGAGAGGAGTCAGATGCAGCATCTTTAATTAAGATGCAAAAGCAAGTCATTGAATAGAAGAACTGGAGGAGGTTACACAATACAGTGAAAGCGAAATAAAACTCATTGAATACTTAGTGGAGACCAGGAAAGAAGAAGACAGCCGAAATCTCCTTGGCAATACATCATTGGTGGCCACCTCTGATGAGCATTGCTATCTTATGACCAAGGAAAGAGTGATAGAGATAAATTATCTCAATAGTACACATCAGGAATTCGACACTAGAATGATTCACATCAAGCAATGGCCATTAAAATTAAGGAAGGTTATAATCAAGTCAGGGGATACTAATGTGTTTGTAATCCTACTTGAACTTCACTCTTACATGATTAATGCTAATCAAACCAGAATTATCTTCAGTAGAAGGAAAGGAAATAATATCTGACTCATAAATATATCAAGACTTGTAACGATTCTTGGATCAGACATAAGTAAAGCAATGGCAGGAGTTTATGCATTCACTGGGTACCATTGTCTGAGTACCATTGCTAGAGAGGATAAAATCAAAGCCTTCAATCATTTAAGAAAAATTAATTCAAGGAAGCTTTTATGTCTTTTGGGATAGAAATAGTGTTTCAGAATCTATAGTTGATACTAAGCAGTTCTCAACTCCCTTAATACATCTATCACTTTTGTTTTAAGCTAAGCTACAACCCTAGTTGGAAAACCAGGATGCTATAAACCAAGGGCTCCAACAGGGTAAACTAGCCCAGTGAGGAAAAGAAGAAAGGATATACACAAACTGCTGTACAAAAGAACCAATGAACAATTAAGATGGTTTTTTAAGAACAGTAACAACATTAAAACCAATATTCCATTTATAATCTATAAAAAAAAAACTTCAAAAAGAAAAACCAAGAGGAGAAATAAGTGTACCCTCAAGCAAGATAACTCTACCCCAAGACAGTAAAAGACCATATGTAAACAAGATGAGATATTTCAAGCAAAACTGGGGGGAATTTCATTGGCACAGCTACACCCTTGCAAAGACGATCCCATGCAACATATTAAGCAACTGTCTGGAGAAGAAACCTGCTAAGATTTCCAAATGTTCCAGATCCAGCTGATCATGGATGGGAGGTAGTCAACTGGAACCTCTCTATTGAATGGCTTACCCTACCTCCAGCCCCAGAAGTTATTCTGTCCTTCCTTTACTGTAAGTGAATTTGTTTTTGTAATGTCGAAACATGCCCTTGCATTCAGGGCGGTATCTCATGTATCCTTGTAAACAGCAAAACTGCCAAAATTATTATTCTTATTATTACTAGCTAAGCTACAACCTAGTTGAAAAAGCAAGATACTACAAGAACAAGGGCTTCATCAGGGAAAAATACCCCAATAAGGAAAGGTAATAAGGAAATAACCTATATGAGAAGTAAAAAAAAAAAACAATCTAAATATTTTTTTTGAAGAACAGTAACAACATTTAAAACAGATATTTCATACACTCATGTCAGCCTAATCAACATAAAAACATTTGCTGCAAGTTTGAACTATAGAAGTTCTACAGAGAAGAGGAACAGTGAGGGTAAAGATTAAATATCACGGAAGTGAGCTTTATGAAATTCCCAATTCTGTCAATGCCATTTTCATGGCAGAGACAGGACTCCATCTTGTATCCAAAATCCCTACCTGGAGCCACATGTCCCAAATGGGAGACCTTGCCATGTCTTTAGGGCTCCGGATGGAGATCACTTAGGATTCCTGTGGGTTTTCTAATGACCTTAACATAGATATTAGAAATCCCTTCAAAAGTACATTTAATATCACAGTGAAACTGCTTTTCATTATTGAGATTTAAACAAAAGACCCTTAAGAACTCAACCCACAGTAGTCGACTAATTATTTGGTACATAACTTATTGCTTAGGTCAATGAGAGAGAGAGAGAGAGAGAGAGAGAGAGAGAGAGAGAGAGAGAGAGAGAGAGAGAGAGAGAGATTGAAGTTTATCCTCCTCTATTCATTTATGCAAGTGTTGACAAGAAGCGAAAGAGGAAACAAGTAAATGGAGATTCAGGTACACATTCTCTCTCGCTTCTTGTCAGCACTTGCATAAATGAATAGAGGAGGATATACTTCAATGTCTCTCTCTCTCTCTCTCTCTCTCTCTCTCTCTCTCTCTCTCTCTCTCTCTCTCTCTCTCTCGAACAATATGAAATTATCGCTTGAATCATGTGAAGGAAATTTGACCCCAGTCCGAATGCTGTTAAAATAAGATATTATTCTGACCAAAATAATCGAACCTTAATAATTTAGAATCTTTTTCTTTATAATAATAATAATAATAATAATAATAATAATAATAATAATAATAATGAGAAGAAACGCTAGTCCTTTTCAGGCAGTCATAAATATCTCGTATTGTTTAAGTATAGGAAAAGGCTGTTAGTTATTCAGAAGGAACTTGGCCCCAAGAAATGCTGTCTTGAAGCCTTGTCAAAGTTGCATAAGAAGTTACTTACTGGGAATAAGTCACTTCTGAGATTGTGCACTTAAATATAAGTAAAGTTTCTACATATAAATATGAGAAATTTACTGAATAATGAGTCTCGGCGTTGATTGAAATAAGTGTTCAACTTCCAGCTTGGATTAATATCTCTCTCTCTCTCTCTCTCTCTCTCTCTCTCTCTCTCTCTCTCTCTCTCTCTCTCTCTCTCTCTCTCTCTCTCTCTCCACACACACACACATACACACTTCGTTCAGTAAACTACAATATACATATGTTGTAATGCTAGGGTAGCTGAGAGCCATCAATCAATACATCTACCTTGAATAAAGAAAAATGTCACCTTAAAAACAATCAGAGGATTTTCCAAACAAACTTAAAAACCACAAATGTACAAACACTAAAAATTTTGATCTAATATCTCGTATAATACCCATTAAAGGTTATAATTAAAGGCTCCCAGAAGCCACATGCAAATTGTGCAATGTATTATAATCAGTATCGTAATGAGCAGGTCAGTTACAGGCTTAAAGAGACGTGAAATTTGACAGCCAGAATTGACACACCATCAACCGTCATCTTCCTCACAAGCAAAACTCCCACCATCACCAACAATTCATACCACCAACCCCACAGAAGGTGAATCTCGCTCCTTCTCATAGACTTTATTTTGAAAGAATCGATCAATATTGTTAAAAATACGAAATAGAGAAGGAAATATAATGCGTCGTAGACTGGTGCATTGCTTGCAACATTGCATACGTTCAGGGATTGGACAAAATAACCTTTTGAATACAGAAACCAATTGTTCAGTGCACGATGCAATATGCAAGGGATACGACAATAGAAGCTGTATATATGTGAAGTTAGCTAAAGGTAAAACCTCCACAAAGTTGAATTATATTATTCAAAATCGTTGAGTAAATAACTAATTCAGCATTATATTCCCTTTACATTATTATTATTATTATTATTATTATTATTATTTGCTAAGCTACAGCCCTAGCTGGAAAAGCAAGATGCTATAAGCCCAAGGGCCCCAACGGGGACAAATAGCCCAGTGAGGAAAGGAAATAAGGAAATAAATAAACGATCTGATAGATAATGAATTAGAATAAAATATTTCAAAAACAGTAACTACATCAAAAAAGATATTTCATGAATAAACTATAAAAAGACTTACGTCAGCCTGTTCAATTCATAGGTAACAAATATATCTAATGAATAGTCTATTTAAATACATAACATATTGCATTGATAGGCCTAATGGCTGGGCTCACGTATAAGCCTATCTGATTTTAAGCGGACCCTTCTAATTTGTCATAAAATTTGGCAGCCTATAGCAATTGGTTTTCAAGGTTTAAAGGTTACTCATGAACGGCAGAGTCAAGGGACAGTGACAGTGCCCAAGGCCCAACTCCACCCAAGCTAGAACCAGGGAGGGCCAGACAATGGCTTCTGATGACTAAGCAGGTAAACCCCTAGGCTCACCCAAATCATCGTTTTTAATTCACAAGGATGGCAATGTTGCAGACACAACAAGAGACTGTAGGGTTTAGGCTGGTCTCGAACATTAGTCCAGCAGAACGCCAGGCAGGGACGTTTCCAATAGGCCAGCACAATCCTAGCCTTACTGTTATTATTATTATTATTATTATTATTGTTATTATTATTACTTGCTAAACTTCAATCCTAGTTGGAACAGCAAGATGCTATGCCCCGGGGCTCCAACAGGGAAAATATCCCAGTGAGGAAAGGAAACCAAGAAATAAGATAAGTAATTAACAATTGAAATATAATATTCTAAAAAAGTAACAATACTAAAATAATTATTTCATATATAAACTACAAAAACTGTAACAAAAGAAGAGGAAGAGAAATAAGTTAGAATAGTGTACCCTCAAGCAAGAGAACTCTAACCCAAGACAATGGAAGACCATGGTACAGAGGCTATGGCACTAACCAAGACTAGAGAACAATGTTTTGATTTTGGAGTGTCCTTCTCCTAGAAGAGCTACCCTTACCAAGAGGAAAGTGGCCACTCAAGAATTACATCACAGTAGTTAATCCCTTGAGAAAAGAATTATTAGTTAATAGTTTTAATTACCTCTGCTCTTTTATTGTAAAAGTAATGCAATTGTTAATTTCAAATGTAATGATGCCTTTTTTGTGTTGGAGTCACTTCGATTTGTCTGAACAATTTTCCCTTTCAAGGAGGTTTTTTTTTTTTTTTGGTAGCCAGTGACCAACTGTTTCCTTCCTTGGTTCCTCTTTGCTGAGTTTAACTTCATCATTATAGGATTTGGAATTAAAGTATATGACACAAAGAGAGAGAGAGAGAGAGAGAGAGAGAGAGAGGAGAGAGAGAGAGAGAGAGAGAGAGAGAGAGAGAGGGGGGGGGGGACGGTGGGCTTTACCATTAATTTCTATCACTTAAAAGTATTCATGAATATTCAGGAGCAGAAAAAGGCATAGTTCTTTAAATATGACAGATCTATCTGAACGTTGTTAGTGATCTTTAAATATATTATGTTAGCTATTCGTTACTTATCATATAGTTTATTTATTTCCTTTCCTCACTGGGCTTTTTTTCTCTGTAGGAGCCTTTGTGCTGATAGCATACTCCTTTTTTTCAACTAGGATTGCAGTTTAGCTAATAATAATAATAATAATAATTAAAGTAAGTTATATCATACAGGATCAAGATATATAACCTACGAAATATTATGAATTAAGTATTCTAATTCACTTGTCTTTTAATTGTATTATCATCTGTTCAAAAAGGTCGTTTATTTATTCTTTTTAAAGTAATTATTACGTATTTTGTTTGGAATAATGGTATTCATGTCGTCTATAATTGGCGAGTCCATTTTTGATTTAGGTTAAAATTTATGGTCAGGATAACTTTAAAAGTCCTGAATTTTATCATATCTATCATAATATGTTGATACAATAAAACCGAGATAGAAATAAAACATAATGGCAAGTAGTGAAGTTTGTTTAAAAAGTGATCTCACGAGGAAAGGACATAAAAGACTATTGTCTAAGACCCTTCCTCCCCTTCAGTTAGAAATCAATTAGTATAGATTCCTCCATTTTCAGTAATACCAGAACTTTGTTCCTGAATATACTTTAAACATTTTGAATAAGGTTCAAAATAATTCAGAATTTGTTTCTATTATTTGAAGAACTTCAACATAATATTAGAATGCTGATGCATATTTACCTATAGAATTTCTTTATTGTTTTTTGAGAGAAATATACCATAGTTTTTTCATTGAGTGACTTCTTATGTCCATCTAATCCATATATTTCACACTCGAGAAATTGCTCTTATTATATAGTTTTTGAGAAAATGGCAACAATAGATTTTCATAATCATAAACATATCATTAGATTGTGAAATGTACGTTGCATTGAATGGCCAATTTCAAAAGGAAAATACTACGTTCTAGATAGGAGATTTCTTACACATCAAGATTTCCAACCTTAAAATGATAAGAAAAACGAAATGGTAACTCTTTCAATACTTTCAAATCGAACATAAAAATCTTAACTGAAGTATAATGTAAATTTATCAATGCTTATAACAACGATAATTTACAGCATAATTCTAGACACACTAAAAATATTCTTGGCTATTCTGGTTCGTTTCCTTACGAATTTTACCCTTTTCGAATTGATATTCCAAACTTATTGGACAGCTAAATCATATGGAATCTAGGGAAAAGTAGATAAATGAAATACGGCATTGAGAGTGGGGCCAAAATTGATATCCTAATGATAATAATCCTTTCTGATATAGTGTCGTCTGGAGGTGGTTCCTTTCGAAAATAGATTAAAGGGTTTGTGAAGAACTATAAGTCTTGATTACTGCCTTTATCACTGTGCTGTCTTCATATGTACAAATAGAAAGTACCAGTAGTTAACTGATCGGACTATTTCGTTTGTAAATATTCTGTTCCTATATAAGTTAAACACTAAAAGAATCTATTGTTCACATCCTTGTCCATTCAGTGATAAGGGCTGCAAACCTTTCGACTTGGAAAGAAAAGGAATTATACTAAATATTTTATTCATGACCTGTTTAGCAGGACGATGAATTTATATTTAAAAAAAATATATTTTCCGCTTTATATATCATCCAAGTGAGCTTCCACTTTTTCTAAATTAAAAATTCTACCTAATTAATTCGTTGGCAATTCTGGACCCCCTCATGAGGGGCTAAATAAATTTTGCCAAAACTGTATATGAGCATTTCTCTTTAAGATTATCTTATAAATGTCAAGATAATGTTTATCTAGACATTATTATTATGTAAAATATATTCATTTCATATTTTATTCAACTATTATATGTAATAAACATTTTATACGTATTTTTAAATAAAAAATACAATAATTTTTCAGTTGATTTAGTGAACTTGCAATGTTCCTAAAGATATCAATAGATGGCCTCAGTGAGGTCATTTTGGAAGTAAAATATTGGAAAGAAAATCCAGCCTTAAGGAACGAATTGGGAGTTACCTTCCGATGTTCTTAGCCAATAGGAACGCTCCATTCGGGCAACGGTAAAGAAATTAGCCAATAGGAACGCTCCTTTCGGGCAAGGGCAAAGAAACATAGTCCTTAGCCAATAGGAACGCTCCATTCGGACAAACTGTTATGAAATTGTGGTTTGCTCTTTCAACTATGTAAAAGAGACAAATGCCAGTTCATGAACCATTGGAAAATTTTATTTTGGTA
>NW_027170725.1:7500-12500 GCF_036898095.1 Palaemon carinicauda
GTGTTGTTTCTTGGGAAGAGCAAGACGTTTCAGGGTTAGAAGAACTGCCATGGCCTCTAGCACATTGATGTGAAATTGGCGGAACAAGGGAGTCCAAAGACCTTGAACTTTCTTGAGCTGAGAATAACCGCCCCAACCTGATAAGGATGCGTCCGTGTGAATGATTAATTTCGGAGGCGGAAATCGAAGGGGAACTGACTTTGACAGACTGTTTGCTCTTGTCCAAGGAAGAAGTCTTTCCCGTAGAATGGGAGGAAGGCAGAATTTCCTGTCCCGGAGCTTCCGGTTCGCCCTCGAACGCCAGACACGATTGATATCTTTCAATTTTGCCTTCAGAAGAAGATCCGTCACTGAGGCAAACTGAAGGGACCCCAGAATCCTCTCTTGGAGTCGTCTGGAACTTACTTTGTCTTTGAGAAAGCGTTTGGTGTTCCTTGCAATCTCTAACCTCTTGGATCTGGGAAGACACAGAGTATGAGATATAAGACCCCATTGCAGGCCGAGCCATTGGAACTTCGATTTTGGAAGAAGACGGGACTTCTTGAAGTTGATCTGGAAGCCTAGAGATTGAAGATAATGGATGACTTTGTGAGTGGCTTTTAGGCAATTTTGGGAGGTGTCTGACCAAATGAGCCAGTCGTCCAGATAGGCTACTACTTGAATCCCTTGATTCCTGAGTTCCTGAACAGCGACTTCTGCTAACTTTGTGAAGATCCTTGGGGCGATGTTGAGCCCGAAAGGCATCACCTTGAAGGAGTAACTTTTGTCCCCTAAGCGAAAGCCTAGGTACGGACGGAAGTGTCTCGCTATCGGGACGTGATAATAGGCGTCTGTAAGATCGATAGAGGTGGTGACGGCCCCACGGGGAAGTAAGGTCCGCACCTGCGAGACGGTAAGCATTCGAAACTTGTCGCATTGAATGGACAAGTTAAGAAGGGATAGGTCTAGAATCACTCTTCTCTTGTCTGAATCCTTCTTCGGGACACTGAACAGCCGACCTTGAAACTTCAGGTGTTTCGTTTCTTGTACGGCGTTCTTTTGTAAAAGATCCTGGACAAATTCGACCAGGTCCGGAGTGGAATGTTGACGAAATTTGTTCGGAGGAGGAGGTCCTTGAATCCAACTCCACCCCAGTCCCTTGGAGATGATACTGAACGCCCAGGGACTGAACCTCCATTTGTTGCGGAAGGCATAGAGCCTCCCCCCTACCTGCTGCACCTCAGTATTGGTTTGAGGAGTTGCCTCCACGTCCGCCTCGGAAGTTCTTTCCTCTGCGAAAAGCTCTTCCCCTGCCTTTGTTCTGGTTAGAACCACGGTGGTAGCCTCTACCTCTACCATAACTCTGGGAAGAGCTATGAGCCTCATACGACTGGTTAAAGGCAGGAGAAGTGGCGGAGGCACCAGAAAGCTGGCTCTTAGGAAGCAGAACGGTGACATAGTCGTCCGAAGGAGCCTGAGAGGTGAAAGGCTGTGCCGGGGCAACAGGAGATGGGGGAAGAGGCAGCCGGAAAATGGGCGAACCAGTCTGCTGTTGCCTGAACTGGGTGGAAGTATATGGACGGAGCTTCTTCCTACCCCGGGCTTGGTAATTTGCAGGGTCAGATTTACGTTTAGGAGTCAAACCCCAACGGGCTTTAAGGCTCTGGTTGACTCTAGTGGCCTCCGCCAAGACTTCCTCTACAAGGTCCTCAGGGAAGAGGTTTGAACCCCAACAGGAGGACCGGATCAGCTTATTAGGTTCATGCCTAATAGTCGCCTCTGCCAGGACATGTTTGCGACACTTGCGTTTAGCAGTAGCGAAGTCATACAGGTCGTAGTATAATGACTGCAACGTAGCCTTGTTGAGAGATTTAAAAATACTCTCAGTATCATAAGTCAAGGCTATCGACTCCGTGGAAGTGGCCAGGTTCAGAGTACGGCCAACGCGTAGGTGAGAATCATACTCCTGTTTAATGAGGGATTCCGGGAGACGGGGAAGCCGCTCACTAAACAATACCGAAGCACAGTCTGCTGCTAGCTTTCCAGAGGTAAATGTGGTATGGACGTTGTCCCAACACTCAATGCCTGAAGGAAGAAGGAGGGAGATTGGATCCACCTCTCGGATGGGAGGCAAGGGCTTCTCCTCCAGAGCATATTGGAAGGCAAGCTCTGCTACCTTATTGACACATGGAGTCACGGTGTTTTTGTCCATTAGGAACATTGTAAAAGAGCTCTTATAAGGCGTCAACATAGTGTTGGTGCAGCCGATGTCATTCAGGAATCTGGCCCACACAGATTGGGCCTGCTCTTTTGGGAAGATGACTGACTCCTTGGGGACCTTGTCTAACCGAACCAAAGCTTCCTCGGTAAGCCTGGCATAACCATGAAATGGAAATGCCAGACCAGGAGGAAAGAATTCTAAGTCCTCTAGGGGACGAGTGCCAAGACCCTCCAAAGTTAACATTCCGTCTGAGAACGGGGAATGAAGAGCCATACGCCAAGGGTTGTTTTTGGCAAACTGCGGGAGCTTAGAGGCATCCGGGATGAGAGAGCTTTGGACCCGCTCCGGAGCACCTTGCTCTAATGCCCCAAGTCTCTGACCGATGTTAGAGAACATCGTGTCCATCTTAGAATGTATCTCTGATACAAACTTAGCCTGCATCTCCGACACGATGCGAAGCATGGCTGATTCGGAAAGGCCCGGGCTAGCAGCAGGTGTGGCGGAATGAACTCCCGGGTCGCAAGACTTAGAGGAGGAGCCAGAAGCCTTAGATGACAGGTTTGTATTCTGTTTAGAACCATGAGAAGCCTTATGAGGCTTATGAACTTTAGGTAAGGTTCTAGACTTATTCTTGGGGGGAACCGGGTGTGATCGTTGGGACGAATCACGGTCCCCAGAAAAACCATGGAAGGAAGAGCGATCAGAAGAAGAAGAAAGAGAGGGGCTGAGGACAGGAATCTCAGCGCCAGAAACACCTGCCTCACTTACCACCCTACCTGTATCTGGATCATCCAATAACATGGGTTCCACGTCAAGGTTCATGGAGGCAACATTGTCTTCTAGATCTCCGGGGGCGTCCGACGGATCCTGCTCTGGATCAATAAACCCCGCTATGGTGGCATCAATGTGGGCAATGATGGGAGCTGCAACATGCCTAGCACCAGCGGCTGAAGACTTGGCGTTGGGGTAAATCAGGGAACAGTAGTCCTCGGAGAGGACGTACGGCCGCTTGGACTTCACGTTCCGGGCAAAACCACCAACCCACACTTTCAGTGTGGCCCGAGCCGCAGACTTTTGCTCCGGGGATGCCTGAAATAATAATGGGAATTATAAAAGGGCAGACTCCCAGTGGTCCTTCAAGACCATAGATATCTTACTAAATAGTGTATGTATGCCAAAAAAGGTAAGATAAATAAGAAGGCAACATAGCCAACGGGACTCACCGAGTCAGATCCAAGGGTGGTAACGAGGTCAAAACAGACCACACAGTTATCCGGGTGCCATACCACGACATCCTCCAGCTGCACACCGCAGAGGGCGTGAGACCGACAGACGGTATGGCCGCAGGGCTGATGTAGAACAGCTGCACAGGCTGTCGTCTGACAATGCACCATCTATAAAAAGAATAGTATATGAGAAACTGTAATTCTCTTAAGTAGGGGCGGGTCCGGAGGACCCGGGCCTAACATAAGCCTAACACAAGATTAGGGCTTAACTGTAATATTCTTAAGTAGGGGCGGGTCCGGAGGACCCGGCCTAAACATAAGTCTAGCTTAAGACTAAAGTAAATAGTATATGAGAAACTGTAATTCTCTTAAGTAGGGGCGGGTCCGGAGGACCCGGGCCTAACATAAGCCTAACACAAGATTAGGGCTTAACTGTAATATTCTTAAGTAGGGGCGGGTCCGGAGAACCCGGCCTAAACATAAGTCTAGTTTAAGACTAAAGTAAATAGTATATGAGAAACTGTAATTCTCTTAAGTAGGGGCGGGTCCGGAGGACCCGGGCCTAACATAAGCCTAACACAAGATTAGGGCTTAACTGTAATATTCTTAAGTAGGGGCGGGTCCGGAGGACCCGGCCTAAACATAAGTCTAGCTTAAGACTAAAGTAAATAGTATATGAGAAACTGTAATTCTCTTAAGTAGGGGCGGGTCCGGAGGACCCGGGCCTAACATAAGCCTAACACAAGATTAGGGCTTAACTGTAATATTCTTAAGTAGGGGCGGGTCCGGAGAACCCGGCCTAAACATAAGTCTAGTTTAAGACTAAAGTAAATAGTATATGAGAAACTGTAATTCTCTTAAGTAGGGGCGGGTCCGGAGGACCCGGGCCTAACATAAGCCTAACACAAGATTAGGGCTTAACTGTAATATTCTTAAGTAGGGGCGGGTCCGGAGGACCCGGCCTAAACATAAGTCTAGCTTAAGACTAAAGTAAATAATATATGAGAAACTGTAATTCTCTTAAGTAGGGGCGGGTCCGGAGGACCCGGGCCTAACATAAGCCTAACACAAGATTAGGGCTTAACTGTAATATTCTTAAGTAGGGGCGGGTCCGGAGGACCCGGCCTAAACAAAAGTCTAGCTTAAGACTAAAGTATAGCCATCCATTCCGGTCGAGCCGGGAGTATAAAAAAGGATGCAACAACAAAAATTTAAGACACAGGGTGTCTGATATCCCGGGGCGAGGCTAAGCCCCGGGCCGGGAAATAAAAGTATCCAAAACCAATTCATATAGGAACTCCGGGGTAGTGATCTGTCATATAATCATCATAGGAACTGTTATAAATTAAATAGGGGGGCGGAACTGTAGATAAGAACCGCCAACGGAACCCAGAGGGTTTCATATAACATAAACCAGTGTGAAAAGTGAATATAAAATAGGGTGCACCGGGATCCAACTCTGTTGACCGGTGGCCCACCAGACTAGACAGAGCCGAACCCGCCGGGACACCCGGAGGACAAAGTCCATAAACACTGAACTACCCCCTCTACAAGGAGGGAAGGCAACGGTCCCC
>NW_027170726.1:7500-12500 GCF_036898095.1 Palaemon carinicauda
ATACCGCCTGACGTAGATAAATTGACCGATGAAGAGGATCTCATGGCATATATGACCACATTTTGAAAGAGAAAGTACGTTATGCAAGTTCTTATAGAAATAAATGTGGGTTTACATTAGGTATTGATGAAGTGAAAACTTTTATTGGTATATTGATATTCTCACGATATCACAAAGTCCCCTCAGAACGCGATTATGGTCAAGTGACTAAGATCTTGGAGTCCCTATTATTCAGATAGCAATGTTAAGAATCCGTTTGCAGCTGTTGAAAAGCGTTATCCATTTTTTGCAACAACGATGAAGCCAAGGACAATACAAATGACAGAGGGTTCAAAATTAGGCCATTGTTGTCACTAGTCAAGGACTCATTTCAACAATTTGGGAGTATTTGAAGAATGCATATCTGTTGATGAAATGATTGTGAAGTATTATGGTCACAATCCTCTAAAGCAGTTTATTAGAGGAAAACCTATCAGGTTTGGATACAAACTCTGGGGCTCTATGTAGCATTTCAGGTTACTGTAACAATTTTGATTTGTATTTTGGGAAGAGTTCCGTGGATGAAGGCAACGTTGATGTGTTACTTGGAACAAAGGTTGTTTTGAAGATGTTAGAAGCAGTAAAAGTTCAAATGCTCTTTCTGTTTTCCATGATAATTTTTTTACTGTATATGATTTGTCAATTCATCTTAGGAACCTTGGTTATACAGCCACTGGTACAATAAGGGGAAACAGACTTAGCAAGCGCCCTCTGAGACCAGCAAAAATTATGAAGAAAGAGGAAAGGGGATCCTATGACTATATGTTTGATACAAATGAAGAAATCCTGTTAGTGAGATGGTCAGACAATAAGTGTGTATGCGTTGGGACGAACTACGATACTATTGAGCCTGTGAAAAGGTAAATTGAGGGTTGTGAGATTTAAAATTAAAAGGTGATGTTCCTCACCAAATGTTCTGAAAACTATAATGCCTACATGGGAGGTGTTAATCACCATGATTGGCTGGCTAGTAAATATGCAACATCTTTATGAGGAAAAAAAAATGGTACTGGCCTCTCTTCACTCGTGCACTAGATATGACTGTGGTAATTGCATGAATTATCCATAAATTTCTGCATACAGGAAAAGAGCAACTTGACCTATTAGGCTTCAGAAGAGCAGTATGCTTACCATACCTGAAGTTAGGTGAAGGAAATAGAAGAATGGGTAGAAAGAGCACAGCCACTAGCCCATCTACAAGACTTGATGGTGTTCGGTACGATGGAAAAGACCACGTCATAGCCAAGGGAGGAAAATCAGAGAAAATGCCAGAAGAAGTCTTGCTTCGGGAAGCCTAACACCTATTGCAAAAAATGCAAGATGACAATTTTTTTTGGAGTGTTTTGCTCCTTATTACAAGCAGTAAACAAAAAGCGGTAACATTTTTCTTTTTCTGTTCAATTGATATTATGCCGAGTAATTCAAGAAGGTAACTGTGTAATTTTAAAAACATTATAATGGTTAAAAAGAATCAGATAGAGAATATAATTATATTTTATCAACCTAATTGGGGAAAAGAATTAAGATTTGAAGATAGTATTACATCATCCCATTGTCCTCAATTGAGGACAGCTTATTAATACCAAATGTCTTTATATCATCCCAGTGTCCTCTTTTGAGGACGGTTTACTCTGAGCTTACTGAAAGAAATAAAATGTTCTAACCACTATATATGATGTCTTTTAATCCTAAACATTAATATTTTTTCAAAAAATAATGGATATTTTCAGCCAAAAAAACTTGGGATATAATGGGCTAGTACAAATCTTTAGAATATTTTGACATAAGCCTCGATCAGATAAAATGTCCAAAACATTTACCCTAAAAAACAATATAGATTAAGAGAATAAAATTTAAAGGTGTCTTGTTTTGGACAATATTTTAAAAATACTTGTTAATCTAATTTTCCCCCCATAATCACCTCAGTATGGATGAAGACTCCTTTGGTATCTAATTGTACCTAAAAAAAAAATGATGTAGGATAAGTTGGGTAGAATGAAAAATCTGATATCTAAACATTCTATGATTACCATTATTTCCAACATACTATAATCAGTGTAATGACAATTTGACTTTAAGATTATATATATATATATATATATATATATATATAATATATATATATATATATATATATATATATATATATATATATATATATATATATATATATATATATATATATAGCATCTTCATCAAGACAATTAGTACCTCATCAACTTGAGTTTCTGCTCATTTGAAAGGCACCAGTTGTTATGCTAATATTTCATTTACTATAATTTATTATTTCATTAGTGTCACATTAACAGCAGTACATCAAATATTATGCAAAAAATTAAAGTACTAGGTAAGACATTACCTTGAAATTTATAAAACAATTGATATACAGGGGAAAATGTTTATGCTTCACACCGTTTTACATATTCAATCATCTCTATCACCAGTGAAAAGAAGCAGAATGCAAATAATTACGAGCATTAATTGAAGAATTTATCACTTATTTTGATATTTGATTTACTTATGCGTATTTCTTTTGTTACTTAATGTAATTAGATTAATATAAATGCAAAACAATTAAACTATCTTCCTTTGTGAATCTGGAATGATAATGATTGTAGGATGTGAAATGATTGCATTCATTGAATGAAACAATGATTGTTAAAAATTATACACCAATCTCTGCCAATTTTCCTGTTCAAATTTTCACTAATATCATAATACTCTTAATAAACCAAAGGCTTTGAATACAAAATCTTTTATGACAAGAATATTAAGTATCCTAACCTTTTTTTGATCTTCCTAAGTAGTTAATCACTTTTTTTTTTTTTAATTATGCACTCTTCTACGTAAAAAATCACATCAGTAAGAAATTAGGCAACAGGATACAAAAGAAAAAAAATATTTAAAAATAATATAATCAAATGTAATGAAACGACTTAGTCTAGGGAATAAGGAAACTTGAATGGTTCTGAAAAAAAATAAACTAAATATATCGAGTAAGTTAGGAGAATCCAATTGATTTCCCAAAGTTTTTCTTATTGAGTACTGTGGTTTATAACCATTTCACTCTATAAAGTCTATATATTGTTGCAACTTTATCTTTAGTGACTTATTAATCTAATGCTGTTTGCTGAAATATATTGCATTTATGGTGTAAATCATACCGTCCTCTCCTATGAGCATTTTTTCCATGTTTCACGGTGAGTTTGTTATTTGTTTTAGGATGATACTAACTTTAGACACATTAAACTAACTAGTGGTAAATGCCTCCATCAAAAGTGAAGACTCAGAGGAAAAGAAAATGGCTGTGTGTGTGGATATGTGCGTGTGGCTGTTTATGATTGATTAACTCTATGTTTGTGTATACATGTGAGCAGTTATTAACATTTTTTTTATCCTAATCTGAGTTGTACTAGTGCCTACTTTTCATCGAATTTATACTGAAAACTACAAAATGATTAACGTCTTCAAAACATTCAACGTTCACATACATCATCTAAGTAATGACCAAAAACATATGATTAAATTGAGTTTATCAGCTCACAATTAAAGAGCCAGCAAGAGAAAAAGACCCGTGGCGGATATTCCAGCAATGGAGAAGGAAGTCTCCTTAACCCTGGACATGTAAATGTCTAAATCGATAATGTAACAAGTAAACGTGTAGCGTATATGCTACCGCTTGTTTCAACTTCACTTGGTAGTTCCGGTAATGCATTTTTTTATGAACTTTTTTTTTTTTTTTTACATATAATTCTAGATATCTGCGACTAGGATATGCTCAATAAAATAACATGGAAGTAACTTGATGATTTTTTGTTAACTGAGACCTGAAAACTTTTGTTGATTTTGAGAGACTACCACTCTCGGGGCTCTGGGAGCCTTTGTCCCTGCTACTTAATAAAAACAGCCAAATGGTAGTTTCCTGGAGTCCCTGAGGCATATTCAGTTGAAAAAATGAACATCCTAGGCTGAAAACCAGAAAAATATGGAAAGAAAAGAAAAAGGGGGGACATTTTTAGTAATGAAAAAAATTTTTATGTAACAATAATGTTTTTTTCTAATATAAATTATAAATTGAGACTGCTGAAAATAGTATTCGTGAAATTTGAATAATAGATAAATAAGATGATATATATGAAAAAACCAGAAATAAAAAAGTTACCTTTTTTGAAATTTTAAAAGAAATAAATAGCGCCGATAATGAACTTTCCCTCTTTCTAATTTACACTATTCCAGTGTATGTGACCTTTAGTATCCAAAAATTATTGCTAGAATTGTAGAATTATTAAGATAAAACAGAAAATAATGAATCCTAACCATTCTAGGCAACATTTGGTGCATTTTCAGTTGAAAGATGGACATCTTTGGCTAAAAACTGAAACTGATCGAAACTGAAAAAAGAGAAAAAAAAAAACATTACTAATATTGGCTAATTGAAATATAGATGGTAATTCTACATCCAATATACCATTAGCCTCATGTTCTCAAATCCTCTATCAACGTTCACTATAAGTATCAAAACACTATTCATAGAAATATATATATTGTAATCAATACTGTAAAACTTGTGAAAATCAATCACAGTCCACTTACCAGGTAAACGTGTATCGTATAAGCTACCAGGAAAAGCAAAATGTCGATTTCCAAAAAACGGTGAGAGGGAGGACTATGGCATTTGTTCCTTAGGCTGTATCTCTGGTCTAACTAACCGGTGCAAGGTAAATTTCCGCTCAGAAGCCGAACCCAAGCGGCGCAGAAATGAAAAAGTGGTTTTGCGCATATAGGCGCTAGCGTATACGCTACATGTTTACCTGTCCAAGGTTAAAAATGTCCATTCTAAAGGCAGCCACCTTCCTGGAGAGAGTCTGAATAACCCGTTGGGATATCTTTCCTTTCCGATCTTCTTCTCATCTTATGGTAATGACTCAAGGATGTGGCCACTTTAAAGTTCCATCGTTTCC
>NW_027170726.1:20000-25489 GCF_036898095.1 Palaemon carinicauda
GGGATCGAACGCTAGCCCCTTCTAATGAAAGGCCAGGTCGAAACCAACCATGCCACGAGAGCCCATAAAAGGAAATCTGAACCTGACCCTAATCTAGCTGTCCGAGGATTTACCTGGTGAGACATCAGTCTCTTTACCAGCGAGTTTTACCAGATTTCCCCGGGCCACCACGTGACACAATTGGTAGTAATTCATTCAAATTACCCCTAATGAGTCAATATGGATAAATATCAACACAACATCGTGTTCAAATAGAAATAAATTTCTACCTCATACTTGGGATCGAACGCTAGCCCCTTCTAATAAAAGGCCAGGTCGAAACCAACCATGCCACGAGAGCCCATAAAAGGAAATCTGAACCTGACCCTAATCTAGCTGTCCGAGGATTCACCTGGTGAGACATCAGTCTCTTTACCAGCGAGTTTTACCAGATTTCCCCGGGCCACCACGTGACACAATTGGTAGTAATTCATTCAAATTACCCCTAATGAGTCAATATGGATAAATATCAACACAACATCGTGTTCAAATAGAAATAAATTTCTACCTCATACTTGGGATCGAACGCTAGCCCCTTCTAATGAAAGGCCAGGTCGAAACCAACCATGCCACGAGAGCCCATAAAAGGAAATCTGAACCTGACCCTAATCTAGCTGTCCGAGGATTTACCTGGTAAGACATCAGTCTCTTTACCAGCGAGTTTTACCAGATTTCCCCGGGCCACCACGTGATACAATTGGTAGTAATTCATTCAAATTACCCCTAATGAGTCAATATGGATAAATATCAACGCAACATCGTGTTCAAATAGAAATAAATTTCTACCTCATACTTGGGATCGAACGCTAGCCCCTTCTAATGAAAGGCCAGGTCGAAACCAACCATGCCACGAGAGCCCATAAAAGGAAATCTGAACCTGACCCTAATCTAGCTGTCCGAGGATTTACCTGGTGAGACATCAGTCTCTTTACCAGCGAGTTTTACCAGATTTCCCCGGGCCACCACGTGACACAATTGGTAGTAATTCATTCAAATTACCCCTAATGAGTCAATATGGATAAATATCAACACAACATCGTGTTCAAATAGAAATAAATTTCTACCCTCATACTTGGGATCGAACGCTAGCCCCTTCTAATGAAAGGCCAGGTCGAAACCAACCATGCCACGAGAGCCCATAAAAGGAAATCTGAACCTGACCCTAATCTAGCTGTCCGAGGATTTACCTGGTGAGACATCAGTCTCTTTACCAGCGAGTTTTACCAGATTTCCCCGGGCCACCACGTGACACAATTGGTAGTAATTCATTCAAATTACCCCTAATGAGTCAATATGGATAAATATCAACACAACATCGTGTTCAAATAGAAATAAATTTCTACCTCATACTTGGGATCGAACGCTAGCCCCTTCTAATGAAAGGCCAGGTCGAAACCAACCATGCCACGAGAGCCCATAAAAGGAAATCTGAACCTGACCCTAATCTAGCTGTCCGAGAATTTACCTGGTGAGACATCAGTCTCTTTACCAGCGAGTTTTACCAGATTTCCCCGGGCCACCACGTGACACAATTGGTAGTAATTCATTCAAATTACCCCTAATGAGTCAATATGGATAAATATCAACACAACATCGTGTTCAAATAGAAATAAATTTCTACCTCATACTTGGGATCGAACGCTAGCCCCTTCTAATGAAAGGCCAGGTCGAAACCAACCATGCCACGAGAGCCCATAAAAGGAAATCTGAACCTGACCCTAATCTAGCTGTCCGAGGATTTACCTGGTGAGACATCAGTCTCTTTACCAGCGAGTTTTACCAGATTTCCCCGGACCACCACGTGACACAATTGGTAGTAATTCATTATAATTACCCCTAATGAGTCAATATGGATAAATATCAACACAACATCGTGTTCAAATAGAAAAAAATTTCTACCTCATACTTGGGATCGAACGCTAGCCCCTTCTAATGAAAGGCCAGGTCGAAACCAACCATGCCACGAGAGCCCATAAAAGGAAATCTGAACCTGACCCTAATCTAGCTGTCCGAAGATTTACCTGGTGAGACATCAGTCTCTTTACCAGCGAGTTTTACCAGATTTCCCCGGGCCACCACGTGACACAATTGGTAGTAATTCATTCAAATTACCCCTAATGAGTCAATATGGATAAATATCAACACAACATCGTGTTCAAATAGAAATAAATTTCTACCTCATACTTGGGATCGAACGCTAGCCCCTTCTAATGAAAGGCCAGGTCGAAACCAACCATGCCACGAGAGCCCATAAAAGGAAATCTGAACCTGACCCTAATCTAGCTGTCCGAGGATTTACCTGGTGAGACATCAGTCTCTTTACCAGCGAGTTTTACCAGATTTCCCCGGGCCACCACGTGACACAATTGGTAGTAATTCATTCAAATTACCCCTAATGAGTCAATATGGATAAATATCAACACAACATCGTGTTCAAATAGAAATAAATTTCTACCTCATACTTGGGATCGAACGCTAGCCCCTTCTAATGAAAGGCCAGGTCGAAACCAACCATGCCACGAGAGCCCATAAAAGGAAATCTGAACCTGACCCTAATCTAGCTGTCCGAGGATTCACCTGGTGAGACATCAGTCTCTTTACCAGCGAGTTTTACCAGATTTCCCCAGGCCACCACGTGACACAATTGGTAGTAATTCATTCAAATTACCCCTAATGAGTCAATATGGATAAATATCAACACAACATCGTGTTCAAATAGAAATAAATTTCTACCTCATACTTGGGATCGAACGCTAGCCCCTTCTAATGAAAGGCCAAGTCGAAACCAACCATGCCACGAGAGCCCATAAAAGGAAATCTGAACCTGACTCTTATCTAGATGTCCGAGGATTTACCTGGTGAGACATCAGTCTCTTTACCAGCGAGTTTTACCAGATTTCCCCGGGCCACCACGTGACACAATTGGTAGTAATTCATTCAAATTACCACTAATGAGTCAATATGGATAAATATCAACACAACATCGTGTTCAAATAGAAATAAATTTCTACCTCATACTTGGGATCGAACGCTAGCCCCTTCTAATGAAAGGCCAGGTCGAAACCAACCATGCCACGAGAGCCCATAAAAGGAAATCTTAACCTGACCCTAATCTAGCTGTCCGAGGATTTACCTGGTGAGACATCAGTCTCTTTACCAGCGAGTTTTACCAGATTTCCCCGGGCCACCACGTGACACAATTGGTAGTAATTCATTCAAATTACCCCTAATGAGTCAATATGGATAAATATCAACACAACATCGTGTTCAAATAGAAATAAATTTCTACCTCATACTTGGGATCGAACGCTAGCCCCTTCTAATGAAAGGCCAGGTCGAAACCAACCATGCCACGAGAGCCCATAAAAGGAAATCTGAACCTGACCCTAATCTAGCTGTCCGAGGATTTACCTGGTGATACATCAGTCTCTTTACCAGCGAGTTTTACCAGATTTTTCCCGGGCCACCACGTGACACAATTGGTAGTAATTCATTCAAATTACCCCTAATGAGTCAATATGGATAAATATCAACACAACATCGTGTTCAAATAGAAATAAATTTCTACCTCATACTTGGGATCGAACGCTAGCCCCTTCTAATGAAAGGCCAGGTCGAAACCAACCATGCCACGAGAGCCCATAAAAGGAAATCTGAACCTGACCCTAATCTAGCTGTCCGAGAATTTACCTGGTGAGACATCAGTCTCTTTACCAGCGAGTTTTACCAGATTTCCCCGGGCCACCACGTGACACAATTGGTAGTAATTCATTCAAATTACCCCTAATGAGTCAATATGGATAAATATCAACACAACATCGTGTTCAAATAGAAATAAATTTCTACCTCATACTTGGGATCGAACGCTAGCCCCTTCTAATGAAAGGCCAGGTCGAAACCAACCATTCCACGAGAGCCCATAAAAGGAAATCTGAACCTGACCCTAATCTAGCTGTCCGAGGATTTACCTGGTGAGACATCAGTCTCTTTACCAGCGAGTTTTTACCAGATTTCCCCGGGCCACCACGTGACACAATTGGTAGTAATTCATTCAAATTACCCCTAATGAGTCAATATGGATAAATATCAACACAACATCGTGTTCAAATAGAAATAAATTTCTACCTCATACTTGGGATCGAACGCTAGCCCCTTCTAATGAAAGGCCAGGTCGAAACCAACCATGCCACGAGAGCCCATAAAAGGAAATCTGAACCTGACCCTAATCTAGCTGTCCGAGGATTCACCTGGTGAGACATCAGTATCTTTACCAGCGAGTTTTACCAGATTTCCCCGGGCCACCACGTGACACAATTGGTAGTAATTCATTCAAATTACCCCTAATGAGTCAATATGGATAAATATCAACACAACATCGTGTTCAAATGGAAATAAATTTCTACCTCATACTTGGGATCGAACGCTAGCCCCTTCTAATGAAAGGCCAGGTCGAAACCAACCATGCCACGAGAGCCCATAAAAGGAAATCTGAACCTGACCCTAATCTAGCTGTCCGAGGATTTACCTGGTAAGACATCAGTCTCTTTACCAGCGAGTTTTACCAGATTTCCCCGGGCCACCACGTGACACAATTGGTAGTAATTCATTCAAATTACCCCTAATGAGTCAATATGGATAAATATCAACACAACATCGTGTTCAAATAGAAATAAATTTCTACCTCATACTTGGGATCGAACGGTAGCCCCTTCTAATGAAAGGCCAGGTCGAAACCAACCATGCCACGAGAGCCTATAAAAGGAAATCTGAACCTGACCCTAATCTAGCTGTCCGAGGATTTACCTGGTGAGACATCAGTCTCTTTACCAGCGAGTTTTACCAGATTTCCCCGGGCCACCACGTGACACAATTGGTAGTAATTCATTCAAATTACCCCTAATGAGTCAATATGGATAAATATCAACACAACATCGTGTTCAAATAGAAATAAATTTCTACCTCATACTTTGGATCGAACGCTAGCCCCTTTTAATGAAAGGCCAGGTCGAAACCAACCATGCCACGAGAGCCCATAAAAGGAAATCTGAACCTGACCCTAATCTAGCTGTCCGAGGATTTACCTGGTGAGACATCAGTCTCTTTACCAGCGAGTTTTACAAGATTTCCCCGGGCCACCACGTGACACAATTGGTAGTAATTCATTCAAATTACCCCTAATGAGTCAATATGGATAAATATCAACACAACATCGTGTTCAAATAGAAATAAATTTCTACCTCATACTTGGGATCGAACGCTAGCCCCTTCTAATGAAAGGCCAGGTCGAACCCAACCATGCCACGAGAGCCCATAAAAGGAAATCTGAACCTGACCCTAATCTAGCTGTCCGAGAATTTACCTGGTGAGACATCAGTCTCTTTACCAGCGAGTTTTACCAGATTTCCCCGGGCCACCACGTGACACAATTGGTAGTAATTCATTCAAATTAC
>NW_027170727.1:5000-7500 GCF_036898095.1 Palaemon carinicauda
GTTTCTACAAGGACATCAAGGAAGGGGAGACGTCCTTGGAGGCTGTGCTCTAGGGTGAACCTGAGCGAGCTGCATTCCTCGAAAATTCGGCGAAGTTCTTCTATGCTTTCCTGATTGGCCGATTTTATGAAAGTATCGTCAATGTAGCGTACATAGAGGTCTGGTTTACTGATTTTTCGAAAAACTCTCTCCTCGACTACTCCCATATAAAAATTAGCAAAGAGGACGCCTAAAGGGGACCCCATAGCGACTCCATCTTTCTGAATAAATATATGGCCCTTATGGGTAGTGAAAGGGGCTTTCTTGGTGCATATTTCTAATAGTGCACGGAGAGAGGCCTCGGGGATGTTGAGGGTGGGTGTCGTTGTATCCCTATAAACTCTGTCCATTATGAATTTTATTGTTTCATTCACGGGAACGTTAGTAAATAGGGACTCGACATCCATGGAGGCAATAACTCCGTCACTTGTGGAATTTCTCAGTTTTTCTAGGAATTCTGCTGATGATGTCACACAATATTTATTGGGGATATAGGGTGTGAGTAAGGTGTTCAGTCTCTTAGCAAGCTGGTATGTAGGGGCAGGGCACTGGCTGATAATAGGCCTGAGAGGGTTCCCTTGCTTGTGCGTTTTTACATTTCCGTATAAGTAGCCGAGCCCAAAATCACCTGAAATAGGTGGCAAATGGACGGCGTTGGTGGCAGCATTAATGGTTTGTATAATGCTGTTTGCTTCCCTCTTAATATCCTCAGTGGGGTTGCGGGACAATCGTTCAAATTTTGAGGTATCAGCCAAAATTTGATCTAGTTTCTCATGGTACTCCTCTGTATTTATGAGAACGAAGGCGGCAGTTTTATCTGCACGGCGTACAGTGATGCCTTCTTGCAATCTAAGAGCCTTGGCAGCATCTCTCATCTCCTTCGTGACAATCCCACTCCGGTATTGGCCACGGTCAGTGAGGGCTTCTGCCAAGAGTAGGGGTTGGAGGGCATCAGTCGTCCGTAGGGCACCTCTACGTTCATTTTCTTGTATGGTGTCAAGGAGGAGCTCGATTTCCAATCTCTTGTCAGTCGGTCTTGGTTTGGTCATGTAGTGGCAATTAAGGCCTAAACATAATATTTCTTCTTGAGCAGGCGTGGGAACGTAATTGGTGAGATTTACATACTCTTGCCTCTTTTCTGGGATCCTAAGTTTGCCTCCATTGATATTAATGAGTTTTCTTATTACAGTTTTGGTCCGATTTCGTTGGTCTTTCTCTTTTAGTTTATTAAGGAGGTAAGAGATATTTTCTGGGTAGGTAAGGTGATTCCTTTGTTGATCATTATCATCAGGTTGCCTTTCATCACTTTCTTCAATAATACTCTGGTCTAGATTGTCTTGTTCCTCTCTCACAATGTATTCCGGGACCTCTCCAGAAGGGCGTGCTTGATCAATGGCGATGTTCTGGATTTCAGCCCATTCACT
Source organism: Palaemon carinicauda (assembly GCF_036898095.1). Taxonomy (NCBI): domain Eukaryota; kingdom Metazoa; phylum Arthropoda; class Malacostraca; order Decapoda; family Palaemonidae; genus Palaemon; species Palaemon carinicauda. Next base: position 6,464 of record NW_027170727.1, read on the forward strand.
CTGCAGACGAGCAAGGCGTGCATATAGATCTTTCTTTTCATGCAGTTTAGTATCCAATTGCCGGCGAAGGAGAGATCTCCTGAAAGCACTAGTCTGCGGGTCATTACGTGCTGAGGGGTCATGCAGTCTAAAATTTGTATATTTTGGGAGTAGACCCTCTTTTAAGCAGGTTTTATTAAAAGTGATTGCTGCCTCAGTGGCGTTAATCTTGTAATTAACTTTTTCTATTGTTCTTATTATCTTCTTCTCTTCATTTGAACAATCCGTCAGTAACTGGGAAAGGGACATATCAATAGGAAGGTGATGAAGACCATATCATTCACAATTTGTCTTTAATATATCACAACACATTATAAAAGTACAGATAATATGTACAAAGTATAAAACACTATCACAATGTTAGTGCACACAAAGTAATTGTCACTTTTATACAAAATTTATAAATTACGTGGTGTTAAGTTTAACACATCCTTCGACTCAACCGGTTTCGAGCAGTGAGAAGGTTTTCTGCTCATTGTCAAGAGTGAACTGAAATGCAGGTGTTGTTTTGATGGCTTATATACGGAGTCCTGCTACGAGATTCCATCTTCACTGGTTAAGAACCGCCCTAGGGCGGAGACCGTTAATCCTATTGGGTGGTGGCCTCTGCCTCGCCGGGATGTTTGGTGGGATTACTGGCTCTGGTTCTGTCAGGAGATAATCCCCGTTTTGACCTTCAGCTATATCAGTCCTGTCATAGTTGTTATTGCCTGGACTATTGTTGATAGGGGACCTTATACATGTTGGCAATAAGGTCCCTTCTTGCGTGGTGTTGAGGTTAGGTCTTTGTTGTTGAATAAAAATAGCTTCCATTATCCGGAGACGTCTACTGTCAGGGGCATGGCCGATGATTGTTACATTTTTCACTATATGCTCCCTTGTTGTCATGAAATTATGTTTTTGGAGGCAATGCATTTTATTGCACCCTGTTGCACGTGATTTTGGGCTCGGCTACTTATACGGAAATGTAAAAACGCACAAGCAAGGGAACCCTCTCA
>NW_027170727.1:12500-17500 GCF_036898095.1 Palaemon carinicauda
CTCATGGCGACCGTGACAGGATTGAGGATGTTGGTTGTTAAGAGTTGCTGCTGGTTCGCTTCCAAGCTAGTCAGACGAGGTGTAATTTAACATTTATATTTCCTTGGTTAAATTTTAAGATTACGTATATTTCCATTGCCGTTTTTACTTTATTAGGCTTTATATTCTTACTGAAACTGGTACCAAGATGACTGAGTTATTGATTAAATCACGAAAATATGTTAGAAAGTCCGTTACTGAAATTTACAATAAGAAGGATCAGTTTTCATCATATAGTGATATTGAACGTTCTACACTAAAACTGAGGCTTGAAGGACATTTCACGAAATTATCTGACTTAGATTCTAAAATACAAAATTCAAAGTTTTCTACTGAATGTGATGAAGCTGCTTTGTTAGTTGAGCTTGATGCATGTGAACAGTACAAAACTAAAATTCAAGAGAGCATCTCTACTTTACAAAATTTACCTCAGGTTCGGCATCTGCCTATAGATAATCAGTCACATCAGTCCTTGTTAAAGAGTCCCCATGCTCCTTTACCAACCTTCAATAGTACTGAAGGCGAAGATCTTGGGAAGTTTTTTGTAGAATTTGAACAAACCCTTTCAAAGTTTAAGTTCCCAGAATATGATAAGTTATTGTTGTTAAAACAGCAGGTAAAGGGAAGAGCTCTTACATTAATTAACACTTTGGATGTTCAAAGTCAGAGTTATGCTGATGCAAAAGCTTTGCTAGAGAAGGCTTTAGGCTCAAGAGAAGTTCAAATTTTTAATACCATAAAGCAAATATCTTCAATAAAACTTTCAGATGATGATGATCCTTTTGAATATATTGGGAAAGTAAGCAATTTAGTAGCAAGCGTTAGGACCTTAAATATTGATGTTGACATGTTTCTTCAGTTTTTCTTCTGGAATGGTTTAAATGAGAAATTCAAGTGTCATATGACTGCCATAACTAACAAAATTAGGCCATCTCTTGCAGAGATTAGGGATAATTTCTTTGATGCTAGTGAGAGATATTTACAAGGTAAAAAATGTAAGAAAGTTGAGAAACAAAAGTCTGACACTACTAGCTTTGCTGCCAAGGTTTCTTTTGACTCTAAAGTAGGTAAATGCAGCATTTGTAGTAGATTAGGCAAAGATCCAAGTCATTTTTTGAGTAAATGTCCTAACTTTGTTTCTAGCAAAGATAAAAGAACAAAATTGGAGGAACTGGGTGCTTGCTCAAAGTGTGGCTATCCAAGTCATATATTATCAGAATGCAGATTCAGATTTAATTCTAAATGTAAAAACTGCAAGGGCTGGCATATGTCATTTTTGTGTCCCGATGAAAAAGGTGCTACCAGTATTAAAGAAAATCCAAATTCCGAAAAGAAAAAAGGTAAAGCCAGTAACAGTACAGATAAAGTTAGAAACTCTGAGAGTGGTAATGGAGATGTTGTTGGTAGTTCAAGCAGTAGTGTTGCTGCTATAACTGAAGTTTTAAATTGTGAGGTTGAGGGATATACAATTTTGCCAACTTTTAATATTTCAATTAAAGGTACCAATCTCAGGGTCCTTAAAGACACTGGATGTCAAGCAAATTACATTGAAGAAAATTTGGCTCAAGATTTAAATTTGAAAGTTGTAAATAATGGAGTTTCTTTAACCATTAATGGTATTAATTCCTCTAAGAGTTATAAGACTAAACAAGTTGAAATTGAGTTGCCAATTGGTAGCAATAGTTACATTGTATATGCATTTTGTCTTCCCTCAATTGATGTTTCATTGCAGTTACCTGGGTTAAATGAAGTAGTCAGTGGGTTTGTTTCAAAGGGATACAAGCTAGCAGATCAGGGATTGTTAAATTCTACAGATAGGATAGACAATATTAAATTTATATTAGGATCAGAGTCCTTGCATTGTATCCCTGAAAAGGATATAGTATTTGGAAAATCCAATGACTCCATTTATTCTGATACATGCTTGGGTATATTATTAAAGGGAGACATAAATAAATTAAAGAGCAATTTAAGATTCTTGAAGCCTTGTTCTTCCATGAAGTCAAATGTGCAACATATGTTAAAAGCTGTAAATGTACTTCCAACAGGGACGAAAGAGAACGTTTCAGTAGAATCTTCATCTTTAAATGACCTGGAGACTTCTAATACATATGAGTTGTTTGATGATGATGGTCAGATAATAGAATCTGAGTTGAATAGGGCTACAAATGAATGCTTAGAACTCTCTTGTAAATATTATGTTGGGGAAGACAGAGGTCAATATCATGAAGATAATGTAGAACTGAATGACAGGCTTATAGAGTATGCTTTAGAAGAAACCCATAGGACTGCTGATGGAAGATTGTGTATGCCACTATTATGGAACCCGAAAGTTAGTCATCTACTAGGCCGCAACTACAATTTAGCCAAATCAGTGTTGAAAACCCTTACTTCTAAATTAGAAAAATTCCCTGATAAGTTAGCCTTAGTAAATGACACCTTTAAGACTCAGGAGACATTAGGCATCATAGAAAGAATTGATAATATTGAGGATTTTATGGATACTCATCCTGAACATAGTTTCATGCCTTTCATGGGGGTCTTTAAACCAGAGAGGGAGACCACTAAATGCCGTGTAGTTTTTCTTTCTAATTTGTATGAAAAAAGTTCTAAATCCCCAACTGCAGTTAGTCACAACATGGCAATATTTCCTGGGCCTTCATTAAACCAAAAGTTAGCCTCCGCTCTCCTACAGTTAAGATTTGGTAAGTTTTTATTATGCTTTGATCTTGAAAAGGCATTCAATCAAATTGCTTTGCCAGAAAAGGATCAAAATAGGCTACTGTTTCTTTGGTATAGAAATATTGAGAAAGCAGATTATTCATTAGTAGGGTATAAATGTTCTAGGTTAAGTTTCGGATTGAGGTGTAGTCCCACAATTCTCATGTTGGCCCTCTTTAAAATTTTGATATTGGATGAAGCGCCGGACACCAAAATTAACAGGATGAAGTCTCTTGTATATCAACTAATGTATATGGACAATGGGGCATACATTACAGATGAGGAAGCTGATCTTAAGTGGGCATATTCTGTGCTTCCTGATATATTCATACCTTATAGATTTAACTTGCAACAGTTTGCAACAAATTGTTCATCTCTACAAGAGAATATTGATGATTATTTTGATAAAGTGACTTCTGACCCTATTAAACTGCTAGGTCTTCAGTGGCATCGTTCCACTGATAAGGTTTCTACCAAGGAAATCATTTTAGATATTTCAGCAAACACTAAGAGACTTATTTTGAAGTCTATTGCTAGTCATTTTGATGTATACAATTTTAATGCTCCCCTTCTGAACAGAGCAAAGCTATTTTTGCACGATTTGCAAGTTCAAAGAAATTTGGGATGGGATGATACCTTGACAGACTCTCAAGTGAGGGAGTGGCGTTGTATTGCCAGGCAGGCAAACTCTGCTCCACCAGTTATGTTGGACAGAAATGTTGGAAATAGGGAGGATTTATATGATCTTGTAGGATTTGCCGACAGTAGTAAGGTCATGTTTGGTTGCGTCATTTACCTTCTTAACTTGAATACAAATGTTGTTTCTTTCGTAATGTCAAAATCGAAGATTGTCAACAAACAATTGGAGTCAAAATCCATTCCGTCTCTTGAGCTTCAAGCATTGTCTTTGGGTACAGAGTGCTTAATTGATTTATATCAAGATATTGCTGGAGATCGGTGCATTGAAGCTATAAAGATTAATAAATTGCGAATGTACTCTGACAGTCTGGTTACGGTTAGCTGGGTCAACTCGTATGTACATAAGTTGGATAAAATGCAGAAACGCTCAGTGTTTGTTCTTAATAGACTAGAACATATTGCTAACTTGTGTGAGGCACATCAGGTGGAGTTTTCTTTTGTTTCGGGTGGACAGAACCCAGCAGACTGTGTAACTAGACCTGTTTCTCATAATCAGTTAACCAAGACTAATTTTATCACGGGACCAGATTTTTTGACTGATTCATTAGATAACACTATTAGTAGAGATATTCTTACAGTACTGGTTCCAGACCCAGATTATTCTGAAAGGGTAGAAAAGTTTGCAGGATATGTTGAAATTCAAGGCACTGATCATTCTCAATTAATTCCTCCTGAAAAAGTATCTAGTTTTGGTAAACTGGTTAATATTAATGTTTTAGTGTTAAAGTTTGTGAATTGTCTGAAAACCTCCTTAGTTCGCAAACATCCAGACAAGTATTCTCATTTGTTTCTTTACTCTGCTGATTTTAACTATTACAGGGAGGCATATCATAGAGTAATTCTGTTGGACCAGAGAAGTCAGTTTCCTGAGATTTTTGAGTACTTTAATTCTGCTTCAAAGAAATTAAGTGACATTCCACCTTTGGTTTCTCAGTTGAATGTATATCAAGATAACAAAGGGTTGCTGAGAGTAAAAAGTAAGTGTGACAGAATCAAGAAAATTAGAAAATACAGGGAGTATGGTTTTCCCCTGCTGATGTCAAAGTGTAGCCCATTAGTTCCTTTGTTAATTAGGCACACACATCTTAGCTTACATCATGCAGGGTGTTATTCTGTTATACAAGAAATTAGGAAAACTGTTTGGATTCCCCATATATTTTCTTTAGTAAAGAAGTATATAAGGGCCTGTATTGGATGCAAAAGGTTCAGGGAAAGACCTATTAAATTAAACCAAAGTTCTTATCGTGAGGTTAGAATTGATCCACCAAATGTCCCATTCCGTAATATTTACATTGATCATATGGGACCCTTTTATGTTAAGGTGAACAATTCCAAAGAAAAGTTATGGATCCTTGTAATTAGTTGCATGTGGTCAAGAGCGGTAAATCTAAAGCTGTGTGATAGTCTCTCGGTTGAGGATTTGCTAAGAGCCTTGCAGCTCCACATTTATCAATTTGGAATGCCTGAGTATATAGTCTCTGATTTGGGAACTCAAATGACTGCTGGATCCAATATTATAGAGACTTTTCTTTCTGATTTTG
>NW_027170728.1:2500-5000 GCF_036898095.1 Palaemon carinicauda
AACTTATTCATTCGCATGGGAATATTAATTAGATGTACTTTTGATATTTAGTTTTACTAAAATTTCCAAATGCAGTGAATCAATTATGCACTTCATAGTGGGGGTGTAAATGTTATTAAACGAGAACTAATAAGAAATTATCTAGTAAAAAAAGTTGATGAGTAGAATTTATGTAAATATTTGTAAAACCACAATTTCAGGAGTTAATATTAATAGCAACTTCATTAAAATAAAAATGGTAACTTTATGAAAAATAAAATTGCGGCTGAAACAACCTTTGCACTATTCTTATTTTATAAGTGATTGCTTTTTTACTCACTGATCTATTTTCCCTGGGCTTATAGCATCCGGATTTTCCAACTAGGGTTGTAGCTTAGCAAGTAATAATAATCAAATCGGTAAAATTATACACGTGTAACTTAAACGTGGCAATCATTTTCCGTAGAGTTATTCCGTTTTATCTACCTTTTTGGGGGAAAACTTTCAAAACACTATAAAGAATTTAACAGTATGTACGTTTTCATTGCTGTAATTAATGAACAATCCTGAAATCTATGTTACATAGTTTATTTCTGTACCGTTCTCTGTATTTGATTTTCATTTTTTGGTAAATTAGATTAAATTTGATTTCTTGTTATGAAAAATTGTGCAAATGAACGATTTTTTTCTCTGTGGTTTTGTCTCAGTGATTCAATTACCAAATTTGGAACACCATTCCTCAGTCTGCTAATAGATGGAATAATAATGGCATAATACTGCGTAGTATTACGGCAAGACTGTTAGAACTAGAGGGGCCCTCAGTGAAGCGCACGCCTCCGCCGTTGCTGATTATTTCACGACCTTTTGCTTGACCTTGGCCTTGACCTTTGAATTAACATGTATTATTTGGCGTAGATATTCATACACTCGAATATGAGTCTTTATGACAACAATGTCCAAAATAATGGACATTTCACTTTACGTGACCTTGACCTTTGAGTTTGACCTTCCAAAATGTCCCCACAAAGATTCCGGTTAAGATAAGCCCCACCCACTGATGATATCCTAGCCAATTATGTTCTCCCCTATGTTAACAGCAGTCATGATTAGCTATGACGTCATAGGGGCGGGGCTGATTTCGCTGGGAATCTCTACAGCGAATGTAGACAGGGATATTGATACAGACAGAAAAAGAGACATAAAAGACATAGATCATTGAATAGAATTATCTTGAAATAGAGACAAAAACTAACGAAAGGAAGCAGTAAATCAATGAAAAATTACAAAGAAATATATTTATAAAAAGATGGCTGTAAGCTGCGACTGATTTACAGGTCACACTGTCAATAAAGCTATTTACCTGTGATACAGGGTAAGGAAAAGTCCATATAGAAATGGAAACAAGATTGGTGAAGGGTTATATACAGGGGAAAATAGTGAAGGATGGCTGGATAAAGGTGAAAATAGCAAAGGAGGCTAGATATAAGGGGAAAACATGAGAAAACTTTATTGAAAAAGGAGAAACTATGATCGGGAAAGACTATATACAGTTAGAAACAAAATAGCCAAGGATGCTAGATAGAGGTGAAAGCAGGAGGAAACATGATTGAAAAAGGATTTTTACTGGAGAATATATGATAGGAAAAGACTATATATAGTTAAAAACATTATAGGGCAATGATACATATATGAAATTTTATAGGATTAAACTTATACAGATGAAGACCTATTAGGAAAAACCTATATATAGGTGAAGGTAAGATTGAAAAGGGTTATATACAGGTGGAGATAGGATAAAGCAAAAAATTTACTGAGGATGAAGAAGTATAGTGAAACAGAAAGATTTGCTGGATGATGTAGAATTTCAATTGGTGGAAATATATCATATCCGTACAAATTATTTGAAAACAATTATTCGAAAACAGTTGTTCGAAATTAATTCTTCGAAACCAGTTGTTCGAATTAACAATTTTTCGGAAAGATAGCTGTAGAAATTATTTTATTCTCTGTCAATGGTTGTTTTCCGAGAAAACTCAATAAGATATTTTTTATTTAGAGGAAACACCTTTTGCAAAGAGAAATATCTGAATTTATTCAAAGCGAGAAAGGAAGAGCCATGCTATTACTGGATGGATTCTTATATGTGAAGGATAAGCAAGTAAGGTCAAAGGTGTATTGGAAATGCCAACATTTTGCTGAAAAATGCAAAGGTCGCGGTATAACAATTGATGGCTTGATCAGATCTACTTCTGGTGAACATAATCACTCAGGAAACTCGATAAATGTTGAAGGACGACAGTTTATAGATAAAGTGAACACTGACGCAAGATTAACACGAGATTCTTCTCATTATATCATGTCTAGCACATCTGCAGAATTAAGTGGTTAAGTTGCAGTCGCTCTACCGCAAACTAGCAGTATAATGCGAACAATTAATCGAGTGAGGGAGGAAGACCACTGTAGATCAACTGTTAGTCATCTAAAAGACTTAATATTACATGAACAAGATACGAAAACAACC
>NW_027170728.1:15000-20000 GCF_036898095.1 Palaemon carinicauda
GAAGCGCAGACAGTTGACTTCTGGACTCGCTGGGTCAGAACTGGATCTGGTAGTGGTACAAACTTCAGCTACAGTTCCAATGCCAGGAGGAACCACACGCTGTTCGGCCACTTGTGGGCCACTATTGCCGCTACCTTTTGAAGGATCTCAGTTTGTTGAGGACCCTCAACAGAAGGTTGTGAGGAGGGAACAGATAAATCTTGGACCATCTGTTCCAGTCGAGGGACATCGCGTCCACTGCTTCCGCTAAGGGGTCCTCGTACGGGGCACGTACAGGGGCAACTTCTTGTTGTCTTTCGTCGCAAAGAGGTCTATCTGCAGTTCTGGGACTGATTCAGAATGAAGGAGAATGATCCTGCGTCTAAGAACCATTCCGACTCTATCGGTGTGAACCTGGATAGAGCGTCCGCTGTCACATTGCGGACTCCTTGAAGGTGAACTGCCCACAGGTACCACTTCTTCTTTTCCGCCAATCGGAAGACGGCCAACATCACCTGGTTGAGAGGTGGTGACCTCGATCCTTGTCGATTCAAGTATCTTACAACTACCTCGCTGTCTATTACCACTTTATGTGGAACGAATGACGCGGGGAGACTTTCTTTAAGGTAAGGAGCACTGCCCTAGCTTCTAGAAAGTTTTATGAGAAAGGTCTTGAATAGCCTGGACCAAGTCCCCTGGACTTTTTTCCGATGAGAGTGACCTCCCCATCCCTCCTTTGAGGCGTCTGAGTGAATCGTCACCGACGGGGGAGGTGGCTGAAGAAGAACCTGACTTCTTTAGATGTCTGGCTTGGGAGCAAGGCCTGAGAAGAGTACTTAGCCGAAGCGGCTGGTCTTCTCAGATCTCTTCACGCGTTTGATGCATAACTTCTCCAAACTCCGATTGCATCCTTTAGCTGTGCTCTTAGCACTGGGTCTGTCACCGAAGCAAACTGGAGAGAGCGCAGTACTCTCTCCTGCTCGTGTTTTGATATCCTTTCGGAATCTTGAAGTCTCTTGACAGAACCCGCTATCTCCTTCCTTTTCTTCGCCGGGGTGGAGAAATGGTGTGTGACAAAAGGTCCCAGTGGATCTTAGCCACTGGAACGTTTGAGATGGAGAAAGTCGAGACTTTTTCTGTTGATCTTGAAGCCTAGGTACTCTAGGAACTGGATCACTTGACTGGAAGCTTGCAAGCATTCTGTCTCGGATGCTGCCCACACCAACCAGTCGTCCAGGTAGGCTACTACCTGAATTCCCTTTAGGCGAAATTGTTTGAGAGCTACGCTCGCAAGCTTCGTAAAAATCCTTGGGGCTATGTTTAGCCCGAATGGCATGGCTCCGAAGGCGTATAGTCTTCGTTGTAGCCTGAACCCTAGGTAGGGGGGAGAGTCGATGGCTAATTGGAATGTGCCAGTAGGCGTCTGACAAGTCTATAGAGACGGAATATGCCCTCTTGGGCAGTAAGGTCCTTATGTGTTGCAGTGTTAGCATTTTGAATTTGCAATTCACTATGAACTTGTTAAGTGGCGACAAGTCCAGAATGACTCTGAGCTTTTCCGAGTCTTTCTGGAACACAAAACCGCCTCCCTTAGAAATTGATGGGCTTCACCCTTTTTCTCCAACCGTTCTTGAACGTACTCCTCCATAACGGGGGTGGAGTGTTGGAAAAACCGAAGGTACGGGGGTGGAGTGCTGTACCAGCTCCCGCCCAGTTCATTCTTGAGTAGGCTGTGGGCCCAGGGATCGAAGGTCCACCGATCCCGAAATTTCAGAAGTCTCCCTCCTACCGGTATCACCTCACTTGGACTGCCGTCCTGAGGTCTTGCCTTCCTGACCACGACCACCCCTGAATCCTCTTCCTCTTGAGGGGCGTTTAGCGAGCCTCTGGCTGCTCCTCTAGGCTTTGCTCGAAAGGAAGTAGACTGCCCTTCGAACGCTGGGGTGAATGCCGTGGACTATGTCGACACGGCCTGGGGGTACCCACTGAAAGGTGGTCGGGGTTTGTGCCACGATCTGGGGCACTGGGGGGCAATGGCAATTGCAGTTGCTGTTGCTGTCTAAGAGGCTTGGCTGGCCGAGACGGTAGCCTAGTCCTCATAGATTTCCTCTTTGGTTGAGGACCCTCATCCGGGGAAGACTTTCTTTTGATAGCCAGGCCCCACTTCTAGAGAAGGTTTCTATTCTCCAAGGCGGCTTTATCAAAAACTTCTTTGACCAAGTCGGTAGGGAAAAAGGTCTTTTCCCCAAATGTTGGAGGAGATTAGTTTCTTTAGCTCGTGCCTCACCGTAGCCGAGGTAAACACGAACTCCCTACAAGCTCTCCTTGCCTTGACGAAGCCATAAAGGTCTTTCGTCACTGTGGCCAGATGAGGCTTGGCCACTACCATGAACATTTCATGGACCTTGGGGTCACTTGCCATCGTCTCGAGAGTAGTCTGAAGAGACATTGAGGCAGTCAGTCTTTCTTTTGTATCGAACTCACTTCGCAAAAGAAAGTCAGACAGCTTAGGGAGGTCCTTGCCGAACTGACGTCCGGCAATATCAGCCTCCAACTTTCCCACTGAGAACGTAAGATGGACGTCCTTCCAGTCTTTGTGGTCCATAGGCAGGGCCAGCGACAAGAGTTTACACTCCTCTAGGGAGGGGCAAGACTTGCCGGCCTCGATTGCTTTTAGTACAGCCAGAAACCCTTTCTGTAAAAGGGGGAAGGCTCTAGTAGGCGAGGACACAAAGGAAGGGAGCTTCCTATTCAATGCAGCTACCTTTGAGTTAGAGAAGCCCCTCTCTTTCATCGAGGATGAAAGTAGAGCTTGAGCCTTAGCATGGTCCATCACTATGACCTCCTTCGGCTCTGTCTCCTCCTTTGAAGCTGGTTCCTTCCTCAGTCGGATATAACAGTCCGGATATGATGCCTTGCTGGGCCAGAATTCCACCCTCCAGGGGAACTGAGCCCAGCTTATCCGAGATGACGATCTTTCCAGTCGTCATCGGCATGTGCTCAGCATACCTCCATGGGTTAGCATCTGAGCACAAGGGAAGGTCTTTCACATTGAGCTTTTTCTGGGGCCCATGTGATTCTGCAAGGCACTGCATTCGCAGTTCCATTGCAGCCGCCTTCTCCTGATTCTCCTTCTGCATTTGTTGGATCATTCCAACAATAGAAGAGAGGGCCAGTCCCAGCTCTACTGGGAGACCGGCCGATGTAGAGGGGCTTGAACTTCATCCTGGGCTTCAGATATCCTGTCATTTAGCTGGATGTCTTGCATCGCGACCGCGACTTCAGCATCCACCTGGATCTGAACTTAGGGGATCTCCTCTTGAGGCTGGGGAATCACTGCATCAGCTGATGCCTTAGGGAAAAGATACACCCTCATCTTCTCACTTGGAAGATAAGGGCCAGAAGTGTTCTTTTGGAAGCCCCTTACCCAGGTACGAAGCTTCTTCCTAGCTATTTAAATGTCTCATTAATCAGGTTAGTGCACACAGTACATACCTGAGGGTCCCAATACCGGAGATCATCCTTGGAGACAGCGTATGCTGCGTGTCTCCTACAAAACTCATGTCCGCAGAGGTTCTTGCTGCTGACATTGCAGAAAGCACTTCCCCACTTCGGAGTGTCCTTCTGTAAAGAGAAGAAATTTCCCTGGGTATCAAGTGAACTATGTATCACTGGATATGCATAGTATAGCATAACAATTCAGAAAGGAAAGACACACACTTGTGTTTCCCTCACAACCCATTGTTGCAGCCTTCCAGATAATAAAATCAAAATGGTTTATCTCTTCTAGAGTAACCAATGCAAGGTTTCCAGAGGAAACAGGTGGAGCTCACACCTAGGCAATGATTTTAAAATCCTGGATAATAGACAGGGAAGAACTCTGCTTCCTATCTGAGGGCAACAGCAAAGGGCTGTGCAAGAAAACACAATAGTGTTAGAAGATACAGTGCTGTACCTAAACCTTTACTATAGTTTTCCTCTTACTGTATATGCTATACAGAAGAATACTAGTACAGTATAGGAGGATGTGTGCCGGCCTGCCTTTGCCGGCCGGCACACACCACAACTAGCTTTAAAGTATACTACTTAACAGCTATAGGGCGGCAGCACTCTGGTTCAAATGCCTGTGCCGGTCGACAGCAACTGCCGGCCGGCAACAGCCAGTGTTGGCCGGCAATGACTGCCGGCCAGCAACTACACAAGGTAGTACCCAGCTGCCGGCCACACTCTTGGTGACCGGCAGACAAGGACTGACATAAGCCAGCTGGCAAAGGTACAAGACCGATGCCAGCCGGCAGCAAAAGAACCAGAAGACTACACCTGCCCGGCTGCCGGCCTCATAGGCCGGCAGCCGGGACAGGTACAGCACTAGAAGAAAATAGAATGGATGCCGGGATAAGAGTGTACACAACCCCCCAAGCCCGGCAACCGAAAGAGTGCATATAAGGAAGGGGAGAAACTTAATTCAGGCTTCCTTGACCAATGCCGTCCGGCTCTGCCGGCAGGCATGGATGAGGGACCAAGAGAGGTCCGGGCAGCACTCGAAAACATAAGACCCTTGCCGGCCAGCATCTCTGCCGGCCGGCAATGGGCTTAGTCAATTCCACATCCCAACCTATACTAGGTCCAGAAATAGAACGACGTACAGTACAGTAATACCCCTGCCGGCCAGCTCTGCCGGCCGGCAAGGTACAATACAGTAATGGCTAGGCAATTACGGAGATAGAGGGGGAAGGGACAAGAGGGTCCTGCCAACCTTGCTTTAGTGACAGATCACCCGCAGCCAAGAACTTTGTCTTAGCCTAAGGGAGATCTAAGGGAAAGGGCCAGCAATACTTGCCAGCTTCCAGAGCACCAAAGCAAGGAAGGCGTTGCTACTCCCAAGGGAAGAACTTATCCTCCCCCGAGAACAACAACAGGACTTAGTCTGGTCGATCACAAAAGAAGGAATCATAACTTACAGAAACCTTCGGTAGTGACCTAAGGGAGCTAAGCTCCCTTTGTAAGTGTTAGGTCAGCGA